>NC_092402.1:23594790-23896730 GCF_030028105.1 Mobula birostris | reverse complement strand
TAACATCAACTGAGCACTCTGTACCTTTGAGTAAAATTGAAAAGTATCTTCTTTGATTCCAACTGCTGTACTATTGTTCCATTCACGTTGAGAAAGTGACTTTTTTTCCTGAAGGAGCACAGAGATGCAAGTGGTAGCAGACAAGTTAGAATCATGTGCTAAGTACATTTAGGAGATTTATTTCTACTTACCCTCTTTACCTTTGAGTAAAATTGAAAAGTATCTTCTTTGATTCCAATTGCTTTGCTATTGTTCCATTCACATTGAGAAAGTGACTTTTTTTCCTGAAGGAGCACAGACATGCAAGTGACACCAGACAGCTTAAAATGATGTACTGAGTAATGTTAGGAAGTGTACATCTACTTAGCACTCTGTACCTCTGAGTAAAATTGAATAGTATATTCTTCGAATCTGAAAACATTGCTTTTGTTGTGAGCACAGTGAGAAAATGACTTTTTTTCCTGAAGAAGCACAGACAATCAAAGGGTGCCAGACAAGTTATAATCAGGTACTGAGTAAAGTTAGGATGCTTACATCAACTGAGCTCTCTGTACCTTTGAGTAAAATTGAAAAGTATCTTCTTTGATTCCATCTGCTGTACTATTGTTCCATTCACATTGAGAAAGTGACTTTTTTTCCTGAAGGAGCACAGAGATGCAAGTGGTAGCAGACAAGTTAGAATCATGTGCTAAGTACATTTAGGAGATTTACTTCTACGTACCCTGTTTACCTTTGGGAAAAATTGAAAAGTACCTTCTTTGATTCCAAATGCTCTGCTATTGTTTCATTCACGTTGAGAAAGTGACTTTTTTTCCTGAAGGAGCACAGACATGCAAGTGATACCAGACAGCTTAGAATGATGTACTGAGTAATGTTAGGAAGTGTACATCGACTTAGCACTCTGTACCTCTGAGTAAAATTGAATAGTATATTCTTCGAATCTGAAAGCATTGCTTTTGTTGTGAGCACAGTGAGAAAATGACTTTTTTTCCTGAAGAAGCACAGACAATCAAAGGGTGACAGACAAGTTATAATGAGGTACTGAGTAAAGTTAGGATGCTTAACATCAACTGAGCACTCTGTACCTTTGAGTAAAATTGAAAAGTATCTTCTTTGATTCCAACTGCTGTACTATTGTTCCATTCACGTTGAGAAAGTGACTTTTTTTCCTGAAGGAGCACAGACATGCAAGTGGTAGCAGACAAGTTAGAATCATGTGCTAAGTACATTTAGGAGATTTATTTCTACTTACCCTCTTTACCTTTGAGTAAAATTGAAAAGTATCTTCTTTGATTCCAATTGCTTTGCTATTGTTCCATTCACATTGAGAAAGTGACTTTTTTTCCTGAAGGAGCACAGACATGCAAGTGACACCAGACAGCTTAAAATGATGTACTGAGTAATGTTAGGAAGTGTACATCTACTTAGCACTCTGTACCTCTGAGTAAAATTGAATAGTATATTCTTCGAATCTGAAAACATTGCTTTTGTTGTGAGCACAGTGAGAAAATGACTTTTTTTCCTGAAGAAGCACAGACAATCAAAGGGTGCCAGACAAGTTATAATCAGTTACTGAGTAAAGTTAGGATGCTTACATCAACTGAGCATTCAGTACCTTTGAGTAAAATTGAAAAGTATCTTCTTTGATTCCAACTGCTGTACTATTGTTCCATTCACGTTGAGAAAGTGACTTTTTTTCCTGAAGGAGCACAGACATGCAAGTGGTACCAGACAAGTTAGAATCATGTGCTAAGTACATTCAGGTCGTTTGCATCTACTTACCCTCTTTACCTTTAAGTAAAATTGAGAAGTATCTTCTTTGATTCCAATTGATTTGGTAATCTTCCATTTACATTGAGAAAGTGACTTTTTTTCCTGAAGGAGCACAGACATGCAAGTGGTACCAGACAAGTTAGAATCATGTGCTAAGTACATTCAGGTCGTTTACATCTACTTACCCTCTTTACCTTTAAGTAAAATTGAGAAGTATCTTCTTTGATTCCAATTGATTTGGTATTCTTCCATTTACATTGAGAAAGTGACTTTTTTTCCTGAAGGAGCACAGAGATACAAGTGGTAGCAGACAAGTTAGAATCATGTGCTAAATACATTAAGGACATTTACTTCTACTTACCTTCTTTACTTTTGAGTAAAATTGAAAAGTATCCTCTATGATTCCAATTGCTTTGCTATTGTTCCATTCACTTTGTGAAAGTGACTTTATTTCCAGAAGGAACAGAGACATGCAAGTGGTACCAGACAGCTTAGACTGATGTACTGAGTAATGTTAGGACTTTTACATCTACTTAGCACTCTGTACCTCTGAGTAAAATTGAATAGTATATTCTTCGATTCTGAAAACATTGCTTTTGTTGTGAGCACAGTGAGAAAGTGACTTTTGTTCCTGAAGAAGGAGAGACAATCAAAGGGTGCCAGACAACTTATAATCAGGTACTGAGTAAAGTTAGGACATTAACATCATCTGAGCACTCAGTACCTTTGAGTAAAATTGAAAAGTATCTTCTGTGATTGCTATTGCTTTGCTATTGTTCTATTCTCGCTGAGAAAGTGACTTTTATTCCTGTAGGAGCACAGAGATGCAAGTGGTAGCAGACAAGTTAGAATCATGTGCTAAGTACATTTAGGAGATTTACTTCTACTTACCCTCTTTACCTTTGAGTAAAATAGAAAAGTATCTGCTTTGATTCCAATTGCTTTGCTATTGTTCCATTCACATTGAGAAAGTGACTTTTTTTCCTGAAGGAGAACAGACATGCAAGTGATACCAGACAGCTTAAAATGATGTACTGAGTAATGTTAGGAAGTGTACATCTACTTAGCACTCTGTACCTCTGAGTAAAATTGAATAGTATATTCTTCGAATCTGAAAGCATTGCTTTTGTTGTGAGCACAGCGAGAAAATGACTTTTTTTCCTGAAGAAGCACAGACAATCAAAGGGTGCCAGACAACTTAGAATCAGGTACTGAGTAAAGTTAGGACGTTTACATCAACTGAGCACTCAGTACCTTTGAGTAAAATTGAAAAGTATCTTCTTTGATTCCAACTGCTGTACTATTGTTCCATTCACATTGAGAAAGTGACTTTTTTTCCTGAAGGAGCACGGAGATGCAAGTGGTAGCAGACAAGTTAGAATCATGTGCTAATACATTTAGGAGATTTACTTCTACTTACCCTCTTTACCTTTGAGTAAAATTGAAAAGTATCTTCTTTGATTCCAATTGCTTTGCTATTGTTCCATTCACATTGAGAAAGTGACTTTTTTTCCTGAAGGAGCACGGACATGCAAGTGATACCAGACAGCTTAAAATGATGTACTGAGTAATGTTAGGAAGTGTACATCTACTTAGCACTCTGTACCTCTGAGTAAAATTGAATAGTATATTCTTCGAATCTGAAAGCATTGCTTTTGTTGTGAGCACAGTGAGAAAATGACTTTTTTTCCTGAAGAAGTACAGACAATCAATGGGTGCCAGACAACTTAGAATCAGGTACTGAGTAAAGTTAGGACGTTTACATCAACTCAGTACTCAGTACCTTTGAGTAAAATTGAAAAGTATCTTCTGTGATTGCTATCACTTTGCTACTGTTCCATTCACATTGAGAAAGCAACTTTTTTTCCTGAAGGAGAACAGACATGCAAGTGGTACCAGACAACACAGAACCATGTGCTAAGCAAAGTTAGGACGTTTACATCTACTTAGCACTCTGTACCTCTGAGTAAAATTGATTAGTATATTCTTCGATTCTGAAAACATTGCTTTTGTTGTGAGCACAGTGAGAAAATGACTTTTTTTCCTGAAGAAGCACAGACAATCAAAGGGTGCCAGACAAGTTATAATCAGGTACTGAGTAAAGTTAGGATGCTTACATCAACTGAGCTCTCTGTACCTTTGAGTAAAATTGAAAAGTATCTTCTTTGATTCCAATTGCTTTGCTATTGTTCCATTCACATTGAGAAAGTGACTTTTTTTCCTGAAGGAGCACAGACATGCAAGTGATACCAGACAGCTTAAAATGATGTACTGAGTAATGTTAGGAAGTGTACATCTACTTAGCACTCTGTACCTCTGAGGAAAATTGAATAGTATATTCTTCGAATCTGAAAGCATTGCTTTTGTTGTGAGCACAGCGAGAAAATGACTTTTTTTCCTGAAGAAGCACAGACAATCAAAGGGTGCCAGACAACTTAGAATCAGGTACTGAGTAAAGTTAGGACGTTTACATCAACTCAGTACTCAGTACCTTTGAGTAAAATTGAAAAGTATCTTCTGTGTTTGCTATCACTTTGCTACTGTTCCATTCACATTGTGAAAGCAACTTTTTTTCCTGAAGGAGAACATATATGCAAGCGGTAGCAGACAAGTTAGAATCATGTGCTAAGCAAAGTTAGGACGTTTACATCTACTTAGCACTCTGTACCTCTGAGTAAAATTGAATAGTATATTCTTCGAATCTGAACACATTGCTTTTGTTGTGAGCACAGTGAGAAAATGACTTTTTTTCCTGAAGAAGCACAGACAATCAAAGGGTGCCAGACAAGTTATAATCAGGTACTGAGTAAAGTTAGGATGCTTACATCAACTGAGCTCTCTGTACCTTTGAGTAAAATTGAAAAGTATCTTCTTTGATTCCAACTGCTGTACTATTGTTCCATTCACATTGAGAAAGTGACTTTTTTTCCTGAAGGAGCACAGAGATGCAAGTGGTAGCAGACAAGTTAGAATCATGTGCTAAATACATTTAGGACATTTACTTCTACTTACCTTCTTTACTTTTGAGTAAAATTGAAAAGTATCCTCTATGATTCCAATTGCTTTGCTATTGTTCCATTCACATTGTGAAAGTGACTTTATTTCCAGAAGGAACAGAGACATGCAAGTGGTACCAGACAGCTTAGAATGATGTACTGAGTAATGTTAGGACTTTTACATCTACTTAGCACTCTGTACCTCTGAGTAAAATTGAATAGTATATTCTTCGATTCTGAAAACATTGCTTTTGTTGTGAGCACAGTGAGAAAGTGACTTTTGTTCCTGAAGAAGGAGAGACAATCAAAGGGTGCCAGACAACTTATAATCAGGTACTGAGTAAAGTTAGGACATTAACATCATCTGAGCACTCAGTACCTTTGAGTAAAATTGAAAAGTATCTTCTGTGATTGCTATTGCTTTGCTATTGTTCTATTCACGCTGAGAAAGTGACTTTTATTCCTGTAGGAGCACAGAGATGCAAGTGGTAGCAGACAAGTTAGAATCATGTGCTAAGTACATTTAGGAGATTTACTTCTACTTACCCTCTTTACCTTTGAGTAAAATAGAAAAGTATCTGCTTTGATTCCAATTGCTTTGCTATTGTTCCATTCACATTGAGAAAGTGACTTTTTTTCCTGAAGGAGAACAGACATGCAAGTGATACCAGACAGCTTAAAATGATGTACTGAGTAATGTTAGGAAGTGTACATCTACTTAGCACTCTGTACCTCTGAGTAAAATTGAATAGTATATTCTTCGAATCTGAAAGCATTGCTTTTGTTGTGAGCACAGCGAGAAAATGACTTTTTTTCCTGAAGAAGCACAGACAATCAAAGGGTGCCAGACAACTTAGAATCAGGTACTGAGTAAAGTTAGGACGTTTACATCAACTGAGCACTCAGTACCTTTGAGTAAAATTGAAAAGTATCTTCTTTGATTCCAACTGCTGTACTATTGTTCCATTCACATTGAGAAAGTGACTTTTTTTCCTGAAGGAGCACGGAGATGCAAGTGGTAGCAGACAAGTTAGAATCATGTGCTAAGTACATTTAGGAGATTTACTTCTACTTACCCTCTTTACCTTTGAGTAAAATTGAAAAGTATCTTCTTTGATTCCAATTGCTTTGCTATTGTTCCATTCACATTGAGAAAGTGACTTTTTTTCCTGAAGGAGCACGGACATGCAAGTGATACCAGACAGCTTAAAATGATGTACTGAGTAATGTTAGGAAGTGTACATCTACTTAGCACTCTGTACCTCTGAGTAAAATTGAATAGTATATTCTTCGAATCTGAAAGCATTGCTTTTGTTGTGAGCACAGTGAGAAAATGACTTTTTTTCCTGAAGTACAGACAATCAATGGGTGCCAGACAACTTAGAATCAGGTACTGAGTAAAGTTAGGACGTTTACATCAACTCAGTACTCAGTACCTTTGAGTAAAATTGAAAAGTATCTTCTGTGATTGCTATCACTTTGCTACTGTTCCATTCACATTGAGAAAGCAACTTTTTTTCCTGAAGGAGAACAGACATGCAAGTGGTACCAGACAACACAGAACCATGTGCTAAGCAAAGTTAGGACGTTTACATCTACTTAGCACTCTGTACCTCTGAGTAAAATTGATTAGTATATTCTTCGATTCTGAAAACATTGCTTTTGTTGTGAGCACAGTGAGAAAATGACTTTTTTTCCTGAAGAAGCACAGACAATCAAAGGGTGCCAGACAAGTTATAATCAGGTACTGAGTAAAGTTAGGATGCTTACATCAACTGAGCTCTCTGTACCTTTGAGTAAAATTGAAAAGTATCTTCTTTGATTCCAATTGCTTTGCTATTGTTCCATTCACATTGAGAAAGTGACTTTTTTTCCTGAAGGAGCACAGACATGCAAGTGATACCAGACAGCTTAAAATGATGTACTGAGTAATGTTAGGAAGTGTACATCTACTTAGCACTCTGTACCTCTGAGTAAAATTGAATAGTATATTCTTCGAATCTGAAAACATTGCTTTTGTTGTGAGCACAGTGAGAAAATGACTTTTTTTCCTGAAGAAGCACAGACAATCAACGGGTGCCAGACAAGTTATAATCAGTTACTGAGTAAAGTTAGGATGCTTACATCAACTGAGCATTCAGTACCTTTGAGTAAATTGAAAAGTATCTTCTTTGATTCCAACTGCTGTACTATTGTTCCATTCACATTGAGAAAGTGACTTTTTTTCCTGAAGGAGCACGGAGATGCAAGTGGTAGCAGACAAGTTAGAATCATGTGCTAAGTACATTTAGGAGATTTACTTCTACTTACCCTCTTTACCTTTGAGTAAAATTGAAAAGTATCTTCTTTGATTCCAATTGCTTTGCTATTGTTCCATTCACATTGAGAAAGTGACTTTTTTTCCTGAAGGAGCACGGACATGCAAGTGATACCAGACAGCTTAAAATGATGTACTGAGTAATGTTAGGAAGTGTACATCTACTTAGCACTCTGTACCTCTGAGTAAAATTGAATAGTATATTCTTCGAATCTGAAAGCATTGCTTTTGTTGTGAGCACAGTGAGAAAATGACTTTTTTTCCTGAAGAAGTACAGACAATCAATGGGTGCCAGACAACTTAGAATCAGGTACTGAGTAAAGTTAGGACGTTTACATCAACTCAGTACTCAGTACCTTTGAGTAAAATTGAAAAGTATCTTCTGTGATTGCTATCACTTTGCTACTGTTCCATTCACATTGAGAAAGCAACTTTTTTTCCTGAAGGAGAACAGACATGCAAGTGGTACCAGACAACACAGAACCATGTGCTAAGCAAAGTTAGGACGTTTACATCTACTTAGCACTCTGTACCTCTGAGTAAAATTGATTAGTATATTCTTCGATTCTGAAAACATTGCTTTTGTTGTGAGCACAGTGAGAAAATGACTTTTTTTCCTGAAGAAGCACAGACAATCAAAGGGTGCCAGACAAGTTATAATCAGGTACTGAGTAAAGTTAGGATGCTTACATCAACTGAGCTCTCTGTACCTTTGAGTAAAATTGAAAAGTATCTTCTTTGATTCCAATTGCTTTGCTATTGTTCCATTCACATTGAGAAAGTGACTTTTTTTCCTGAAGGAGCACAGACATGCAAGTGATACCAGACAGCTTAAAATGATGTACTGAGTAATGTTAGGAAGTGTACATCTACTTAGCACTCTGTACCTCTGAGGAAAATTGAATAGTATATTCTTCGAATCTGAAAACATTGCTTTTGTTGTGAGCACAGTGAGAAAATGACTTTTTTTCCTGAAGAAGCACAGACAATCAACGGGTGCCAGACAAGTTATAATCAGTTACTGAGTAAAGTTAGGATGCTTACATCAACTGAGCATTCAGTACCTTTGAGTAAAATTGAAAAGTATCTTCTTTGATTCCAACTGCTGTACTATTGTTCCATTCACATTGAGAAAGTGACTTTTTTTCCTGAAGGAGCACAGAGATGCAAGTGGTAGCAGACAAGTTAGAATCATGTGCTAAGTACATTTAGGAGATTTATTTCTACTTACCCTCTTTACCTTTGAGTAAAATTGAAAAGTATCTTTTTTGATTCCAATTGCTTTGCTATTGTTCCATTCACATTGAGAAAGTGACTTTTTTTCCTGAAGGAGCACAGACATGCAAGTGGTACCAGACAAGTTAGAATCATGTGCTAAGTACATTCAGGTCGTTTACATCTACTTACCCTCTTTACCTTTAAGTAAAATTGAGAAGTATCTTCTTTGATTCCAATTGATTTGGTATTCTTCCATTTACATTGAGAAAGTGACTTTTTTTCCTGAAGGAGCACAGAGATACAAGTGGTAGCAGACAAGTTAGAATCATGTGCTAAATACATTTAGGACATTTACTTCTACTTACCTTCTTTACTTTTGAGTAAAATTGAAATGTATCCTCTATGATTCCAATTGCTTTGCTATTGTTCCATTCACATTGTGAAAGTGACTTTATTTCCAGAAGGAACAGAGACATGCAAGTGGTACCAGACAGCTTAGAATGATGTACTGAGTAATGTTAGGACTTTTACATCTACTTAGCACTCTGTACCTCTGAGTAAAATTGAATAGTATATTCTTCGATTCTGAAAACATTGCTTTTGTTGTGAGCACAGTGAGAAAGTGACTTTTGTTCCTGAAGAAGGAGAGACAATCAAAGGGTGCCAGACAACTTATAATCAGGTACTGAGTAAAGTTAGGACATTAACATCATCTGAGCACTCAGTACCTTTGAGTAAAATTGAAAAGTATCTTCTGTGATTGCTATTGCTTTGCTATTGTTCTATTCACGCTGAGAAAGTGACTTTTATTCCTGTAGGAGCACAGAGATGCAAGTGGTAGCAGACAAGTTAGAATCATGTGCTAAGTACATTTAGGAGATTTACTTCTACTTACCCTCTTTACCTTTGAGTAAAATAGAAAAGTATCTGCTTTGATTCCAATTGCTTTGCTATTGTTCCATTCACATTGAGAAAGTGACTTTTTTTCCTGAAGGAGAACAGACATGCAAGTGATACCAGACAGCTTAAAATGATGTACTGAGTAATGTTAGGAAGTGTACATCTACTTAGCACTCTGTACCTCTGAGTAAAATTGAATAGTATATTCTTCGAATCTGAAAGCATTGCTTTTGTTGTGAGCACAGCGAGAAAATGACTTTTTTTCCTGAAGAAGCACAGACAATCAACGGGTGCCAGACAAGTTATAATCAGTTACTGAGTAAAGTTAGGATGCTTACATCAACTGAGCATTCAGTACCTTTGAGTAAAATTGAAAACTATCTTCTTTGATTCCAACTGCTGTACTATTGTTCCATTCACATTGAGAAAGTGACTTTTTTTCCTGAAGGAGCACAGAGATGGAAGTGGTAGCAGACAAGTTAGAATCATGTGCTAAGTACATTTAGGAGATTTATTTCTACTTACCCTCTTTACCTTTGAGTAAAATTGAAAAGTATCTTTTTTGATTCCAATTGCTTTGCTATTGTTCCATTCACATTGAGAAAGTGACTTTTTTTCCTGAAGGAGCACAGACATGCAAGTGACACCAGACAGCTTAAAATGATGTACTGAGTAATGTTAGGAAGTGTACATCTACTTAGCACTCTGTACCTCTGAGTAAAATTGAATAGTATATTCTTCGAATCTGAAAGCATTGCTTTTGTTGTGAGCACAGTGAGAAAATGACTTTTTTTCCTGAGAAGTACAGACAATCAATGGGTGCCAGACAACTTAGAATCAGGTACTGAGTAAAGTTAGGACGTTTACATCAACTCAGTACTCAGTACCTTTGAGTAAAATTGAAAAGTATCTTCTGTGATTGCTATCACTTTGCTACTGTTCCATTCACATTGAGAAAGCAACTTTTTTTCCTGAAGGAGAACAGACATGCAAGTGGTACCAGACAACACAGAACCATGTGCTAAGCAAAGTTAGGACGTTTACATCCACTTAGCACTCTGTACCTCTGAGTAAAATTGATTAGTATATTCTTCGATTCTGAAAACATTGCTTTTGTTGTGAGCACAGTGAGAAAATGACTTTTTTTCCTGAAGAAGCACAGACAATCAAAGGGTGCCAGACAAGTTATAATCAGGTACTGAGTAAAGTTAGGATGCTTACATCAACTGAGCTCTCTGTACCTTTGAGTAAAATTGAAAAGTATCTTCTTTGATTCCAATTGCTTTGCTATTGTTCCATTCACATTGAGAAAGTGACTTTTTTTCCTGAAGGAGCACAGACATGCAAGTGATACCAGACAGCTTAAAATGATGTACTGAGTAATGTTAGGAAGTGTACATCTACTTAGCACTCTGTACCTCTGAGTAAAATTGAATAGTATATTCTTCGAATCTGAAAACATTGCTTTTGTTGTGAGCACAGTGAGAAAATGACTTTTTTTCCTGAAGAAGCACAGACAATCAACGGGTGCCAGACAAGTTATAATCAGGTACTGAGTAAAGTTAGGATGCTTGCATCAACTGAGCATTCAGTACCTTTGAGTAAAATTGAAAAGTATCTTCTTTGATTCCAACTGCTGTACTATTGTTCCATTCACATTGAGAAAGTGACTTTTTTTCCTGAAGGAGCACAGAGATGCAAGTGGTAGCAGACAAGTTAGAATCATGTGCTAAGTAGATTTAGGAGATTTATTTCTACTTACCCTCTTTACCTTTGAGTAAAATTGAAAAGTATCTTCTTTGATTCCAATTGCTTTGCTATTGTTCCATTCACATTGAGAAAGTGACTTTTTTTCCTGAAGGAGCACAGACATGCAAGTGACACCAGACAGCTTAAAATGATGTACTGAGTAATGTTAGGAAGTGTACATCTACTTAGCACTCTGTACCTCTGAGTAAAATTGAATAGTATATTCTTCGAATCTGAAAACATTGCTTTTGTTGTGAGCACAGTGAGAAAATGACTTTTTTTCCTGAAGAAGCACAGACAATCAAAGGGTGCCAGACAAGTTATAATCAGGTACTGAGTAAAGTTAGGATGCTTACATCAGCTGAGCTCTCTGTACCTTTGAGTAAAATTGAAAAGTATCTTCTTTGATTCCAACTGCTGTACTATTGTTCCATTCACATTGAGAAAGTGACTTTTTTTCCTGAAGGAGCACAGAGATGCAAGTGGTAGCAGACAAGTTAGAATCATGTGCTAAGTACATTTAGGAGATTTACTTCTACGTACCCTGTTTACCTTTGGGAAAAATTGAAAAGTACCTTCTTTGATTCCAAATGCTCTGCTATTGTTTCATTCACGTTGAGAAAGTGACTTTTTTTCCTGAAGGAGCACAGACATGCAAGTGATACCAGACAGCTTAGAATGATGTACTGAGTAATGTTAGGAAGTGTACATCGACTTAGCACTCTGTACCTCTGAGTAAAATTGAATAGTATATTCTTCGAATCTGAAAGCATTGCTTTTGTTGTGAGCACAGTGAGAAAATGACTTTTTTTCCTGAAGAAGCACAGACAATCAAAGGGTGCCAGACAAGTTATAATGAGGTACTGAGTAAAGTTAGGATGCTTAACATCAACTGAGCACTCTGTACCTTTGAGTAAAATTGAAAAGTATCTTCTTTGATTCCAACTGCTGTACTATTGTTCCATTCACGTTGAGAAAGTGACTTTTTTTCCTGAAGGAGCACAGACATGCAAGTGGTACCAGACAAGTTAGAATCATGTGCTAAGTACATTCAGGTCGTTTACATCTACTTACCCTCTTTACCTTTAAGTAAAATTGAGAAGTATCTTCTTTGATTCCAATTGATTTGGTAATCTTCCATTTACATTGAGAAAGTGACTTTTTTTCCTGAAGGAGCACAGACATGCAAGTGGTACCAGACAAGTTAGAATCATGTGCTAAGTACATTCAGGTCGTTTACATCTACTTACCCTCTTTACCTTTAAGTAAAATTGAGAAGTATCTTCTTTGATTCCAATTGATTTGGTATTCTTCCATTTACATTGAGAAAGTGACTTTTTTTCCTGAAGGAGCACAGAGATACAAGTGGTAGCAGACAAGTTAGAATCATGTGCTAAATACATTTAGGACATTTACTTCTACTTACCTTCTTTACTTTTGAGTAAAATTGAAAAGTATCCTCTATGATTCCAATTGCTTTGCTATTGTTCCATTCACATTGTGAAAGTGACTTTATTTCCAGAAGGAACAGAGACATGCAAGTGGTACCAGACAGCTTAGAATGATGTACTGAGTAATGTTAGGACTTTTACATCTACTTAGCACTCTGTACCTCTGAGTAAAATTGAATAGTATATTCTTCGAATCTGAAAGCATTGCTTTTGTTGTGAGCACAGTGAGAAAATGACTTTTTTTCCTGAAGAAGTACAGACAATCAATGTGTGCCAGACAACTTAGAATCAGGTACTGAGTAAAGTTAGGACGTTTACATCAACTCAGTACTCAGTACCTTTGAGTAAAATTGAAAAGTATCTTCTGTGATTGCTATCACTTTGCTACTGTTCCATTCACATTGAGAAAGCAACTTTTTTTCCTGAAGGAGAACAGACATGCAAGTGGTACCAGACAACACAGAACCATGTGCTAAGCAAAGTTAGGACGTTTACATCTACTTAGCACTCTGTACCTCTGAGTAAAATTGATTAGTATATTCTTCGATTCTGAAAACATTGCTTTTGTTGTGAGCACAGTGAGAAAATGACTTTTTTTCCTGAAGAAGCACAGACAATCAAAGAGTGCCAGACAAGTTATAATCAGGTACTGAGTAAAGTTAGGATGCTTACATCAACTGAGCTCTCTGTACCTTTGAGTAAAATTGAAAAGTATCTTCTTTGATTCCAACTGCTGTACTATTGTTCCATTCACATTGAGAAAGTGACTTTTTTTCCTGAAGGAGCACAGAGATGCAAGTGGTAGCAGACAAGTTAGAATCATGTGCTAAGTACATTTAGGAGATTTACTTCTACGTACCCTGTTTACCTTTGGGAAAAATTGAAAAGTACCTTCTTTGATTCCAAATGCTCTGCTATTGTTTCAGTCACGTTGAGAAAGTGACTTTTTTTCCTGAAGGAGCACAGACATGCAAGTGATACCAGACAGCTTAGAATGATGTACTGAGTAATGTTAGGAAGTGTACATCTACTTAGCACTCTGTACCTCTGAGTAAAATTGAATAGTATATTCTTCGAATCTGAAAGCATTGCTTTTGTTGTGAGCACAGTGAGAAAATGACTTTTTTTCCTGAAGAAGCACAGACAATCAAAGAGTGCCAGACAAGTTATAATGAGGTACTGAGTAAAGTTAGGATGCTTACATCAACTGAGCATTCTGTACCTTTGAGTAAAATTGAAAAGTATCTTCTTTGATTCCAACTGCTGTACTATTGTTCCATTCAGGTTGAGAAAGTGACTTTTTTTCCTGAAGGAGCACAGACATGCAAGTGGTACCAGACAAGTTAGAATGATGTGCTAAGTACATTCAGGTCGTTTACATCTACTTACCCTCTTTACCTTTAAGTAAAATTGAGAAGTATCTTCTTTGATTCCAATTGATTTGGTAATCTTCCATTTACATTGAGAAAGTGACTTTTTTTCCTGAAGGAGCACAGACATGCAAGTGGTACCAGACAGCTTAAAATGATGTACTGAGTAACGTTAGGAAGTGTACATCTACTTAGCACTCTGCACCTCTGAGTAAAATTGAATAGTATATTCTTCGAATCTGAAAGCATTGCTTTTGTTGTGAGCACAGTGAGAAAATGACTTTTTTTCCTGAAGAAGCACAGACAATCAAAGGGTGCCAGACAACTTAGAATCAGGTACTGAGTAAAGTTAGGACGTTTACATCAACTCAGTACTCAGTACCTTTGAGTAAAATTGAAAAGTATCTTCTGTGATTGCTATCACTTTGCTACTGTTCCATTCACATTGAGAAAGCAACTTTTTTTCCTGAAGGAGAACAGACATGCAAGTGGTACCAGACAACACAGAACCATGTGCTAAGCAAAGTTAGGACGTTTACATCTACTTAGCACTCTGTACCTCTGAGTAAAATTGATTAGTATATTCTTCGATTCTGAAAACATTGCTTTTGTTGTGAGCACAGTGAGAAAATGACTTTTTTTCCTGAAGAAGCACAGACAATCAAAGGGTGCCAGACAAGTTATAATCAGGTACTGAGTAAAGTTAGGATGCTTACATCAACTGAGCTCTCTGTACCTTTGAGTAAAATTGAAAAGTATCTTCTTTGATTCCACTGCTGTACTATTGTTCCATTCACATTGAGAAAGTGACTTTTTTTCCTGAAGGAGCACGGAGATGCAAGTGGTAGCAGACAAGTTAGAATCATGTGCTAAATACATTTAGGACATTTACTTCTACTTACCTTCTTTACTTTTGAGTAAAATTGAAAAGTATCCTCTATGATTCCAATTGCTTTGCTATTGTTCCATTCACATTGTGAAAGTGACTTTATTTCCAGAAGGAACAGAGACATGCAAGTGGTACCAGACAGCTTAGAATGATGTACTGAGTAATGTTAGGACTTTTACATCTACTTAGCACTCTGTACCTCTGAGTAAAATTGAATAGTATATTCTTCGATTCTGAAAACATTGCTTTTGTTGTGAGCACAGTGAGAAAGTGACTTTTGTTCCTGAAGAACGAGAGACAATCAAAGGGTGCCAGACAACTTATAATCAGGTACTGAGTAAAGTTAGGACATTAACATCATCTGAGCACTCAGTACCTTTGAGTAAAATTGAAAAGTATCTTCTGTGATTCCAATTGCTTTGCTATTGTTCCATTCACATTGAGAAAGTGACTTTTTTTCCTGAAGGAGAACAGACATGCAAGTGATACCAGACAGCTTAAAATGATGTACTGAGTAATGTTAGGAAGTGTACATCTACTTAGCACTCTGTACCTCTGAGTAAAATTGAATAGTATATTCTTCGAATCTGAAAGCATTGCTTTTGTTGTGAGCACAGCGAGAAAATGACTTTTTTTCCTGAAGAAGCACAGACAATCAACGGGTGCCAGACAAGTTATAATCAGTTACTGAGTAAAGTTAGGATGCTTACATCAACTGAGCATTCAGTACCTTTGAGTAAAATTGAAAAGTATCTTCTTTGATTCCAACTGCTGTACTATTGTTCCATTCACATTGAGAAAGTGACTTTTTTTCCTGAAGGAGCACAGAGATGCAAGTGGTAGCAGACAAGTTAGAATCATGTGCTAAGTACATTTAGGAGATTTATTTCTACTTACCCTCTTTACCTTTGAGTAAAATTGAAAAGTATCTTTTTTGATTCCAATTGCTTTGCTATTGTTCCATTCACATTGAGAAAGTGACTTTTTTTCCTGAAGGAGCACAGACATGCAAGTGACACCAGACAGCTTAAAATGATGTACTGAGTAATGTTAGGAAGTGTACATCTACTTAGCACTCTGTACCTCTGAGTAAAATTGAATAGTATATTCTTCGAATCTGAAAACATTGCTTTTGTTGTGAGCACAGTGAGAAAATGACTTTTTTTCCTGAAGAAGCACAGACAATCAAAGGGTACCAGACAAGTTATAATCAGGTACTGAGTAAAGTTAGGATGCTTACATCAACTGAGCTCTCTGTACCTTTGAGTAAAATTGAAAAGTATCTTCTTTGATTCCAACTGCTGTACTAAGGTTCCATTCACATTGAGAAAGTGACTTTTTTTCCTGAAGGAGCACAGAGATGCAAGTGGTAGCAGACAAGTTAGAATCATGTGCTAAGTACATTTAGGAGATTTACTTCTACGTACCCTGTTTACCTTTGGGAAAAATTGAAAAGTACCTTCTTTGATTCCAAATGCTCTGCTATTGTTTCATTCACGTTGAGAAAGTGACTTTTTTTCCTGAAGGAGCACAGACATGCAAGTGATTCCAGACAGCTTAGAATGATGTACTGAGTAATGTTAGGAAGAGTACATCGACTTAGCACTCTGTACCTCTGAGTAAAATTGAATAGTATATTCTTCGAATCTGAAAGCATTGCTTTTGTTGTGAGCACAGTGAGAAAATGACTTTTTTTCCTGAAGAAGTACAGACAATCAATGGGTGCCAGACAACTTAGAATCAGGTACTGAGTAAAGTTAGGACGTTTACATCAACTCAGTACTCAGTACCTTTGAGTAAAATTGAAAAGTATCTTCTGTGATTGCTATCACTTTGCTACTGTTCCATTCACATTGAGAAAGCAACTTTTTTTCCTGAAGGAGAACAGACATGCAAGTGGTACCAGACAACACAGAACCATGTGCTAAGCAAAGTTAGGACGTTTACATCTACTTAGCACTCTGTACCTCTGAGTAAAATTGATTAGTATATTCTTCGATTCTGAAAACATTGCTTTTGTTGTGAGCACAGTGAGAAAATGACTTTTTTTCCTGAAGAAGCACAGACAATCAAAGGGTGCCAGACAAGTTATAATCAGGTACTGAGTAAAGTTAGGATGCTTACATCAACTGAGCTCTCTGTACCTTTGAGTAAAATTGAAAAGTATCTTCTTTGATTCCAATTGCTTTGCTATTGTTCCATTCACATTGAGAAAGTGACTTTTTTTCCTGAAGGAGCACAGACATGCAAGTGATACCAGACAGCTTAAAATGATGTACTGAGTAATGTTAGGAAGTGTACACCTACTTAGCACTCTGTACCTCGGAGTAAAATTGAATAGTATATTCTTCGAATATGAAAACATTGCTTTTGTTGTGAGCACAGTGAGAAAATGACTTTTTTTCCTGAAGAAGCACAGACAATCAACGGGTGCCAGACAAGTTATAATCAGGTACTGAGTAAAGTTAGGATGCTTGCATCAACTGAGCATTCAGTACCTTTGAGTAAAATTGAAAAGTATCTTCTTTGATTCCAACTGCTGTACTATTGTTCCATTCACATTGAGAAAGTGACTTTTTTTCCTGAAGGAGCACAGAGATGCAAGTGGTAGCAGACAAGTTAGAATCATGTGCTAAGTACATTTAGGAGATTTATTTCTACTTACCCTCTTTACCTTTGAGTAAAATTGAAAAGTATCTTCTTTGATTCCAATTGCTTTGCTATTGTTCCATTCACATTGAGAAAGTGACTTTTTTTCCTGAAGGAGCACAGACATGCAAGTGACACCAGACAGCTTAAAATGATGTACTGAGTAATGTTAGGAAGTGTACATCTACTTAGCACTCTGTACCTCTGAGTAAAATTGAATAGTATATTCTTCGAATCTGAAAACATTGCTTTTGTTGTGAGCACAGTGAGAAAATGACTTTTTTTCCTGAAGAAGCACAGACAATCAAAGGGTGCCAGACAAGTTATAATCAGGTACTGAGTAAAGTTAGGATGCTTAACATCAACTGAGCACTCTGTACCTTTGAGTAAAATTGAAAAGTATCTTCTTTGATTCCAACTGCTGTACTATTGTTCCATTCACGTTGAGAAAGTGACTTTTTTTCCTGAAGGAGCACAGACATGCAAGTTAGAATCATGTGCTAAGTACATTCAGGTCGTTTACATCTACTTACCCTCTTTACCTTTAAGTAAAATTGAGAAGTATCTTCTTTGATTCCAATTGATTTGGTAATCTTCCATTTACATTGAGAAAGTGACTTTTTTTCCTGAAGGAGCACAGACATGCAAGTGGTACCAGACAAGTTAGAATCATGTGCTAAGTACATTCAGGTCGTTTACATCTACTTACCCTCTTTACCTTTAAGTAAAATTGAGAAGTATCTTCTTTGATTCCAATTGATTTGGTATTCTTCCATTTACATTGAGAAAGTGACTTTTTTTCCTGAAGGAGCACAGAGATACAAGTGGTAGCAGACAAGTTAGAATCATGTGCTAAATACATTTAGGACATTTACTTCTACTTACCTTCTTTACTTTTGAGTAAAATTGAAAAGTATCCTCTATGATTCCAATTGCTTTGCTATTGTTCCATTCACATTGTGAAAGTGACTTTATTTCCAGAAGGAACAGAGACATGCAAGTGGTACCAGACAGCTTAGAATGATGTACTGAGTAATGTTAGGACTTTTACATCTACTTAGCACTCTGTACCTCTGAGTAAAATTGAATAGTATATTCTTCGAATCTGAAAGCATTGCTTTTGTTGTGAGCACAGTGAGAAAATGACTTTTTTTCCTGAAGAAGTACAGACAATCAATGTGTGCCAGACAACTTAGAATCAGGTACTGAGTAAAGTTAGGACGTTTACATCAACTCAGTACTCAGTACCTTTGAGTAAAATTGAAAAGTATCTTCTGTGATTGCTATCACTTTGCTACTGTTCCATTCACATTGAGAAAGCAACTTTTTTTCCTGAAGGAGAACAGACATGCAAGTGGTACCAGACAACACAGAACCATGTGCTAAGCAAAGTTAGGACGTTTACATCTACTTAGCACTCTGTACCTCTGAGTAAAATTGAAAAGTATCTTCTTTGATTCCAACTGCTGTACTAAGGTTCCATTCACATTGAGAAAGTGACTTTTTTTCCTGAAGGAGCACAGACATGCAAGTGATACCAGACAGCTTAAAATGATGTACTGAGTAATGTTAGGAAGTGTACATCTACTTAGCACTCTGTACCTCTGAGTAAAATTGAATAGTATATTCTTCGAATCTGAAAACATTGCTTTTGTTGTGAGCACAGTGAGAAAATGACTTTTTTTCCTGAAGGAGCACAGAGATGCAAGTGGTAGCAGACAAGTTAGAATCATGTGCTAAGTACATTTAGGAGATTTACTTCTACGTACCCTGTTTACCTTTGGGAAAAATTGAAAAGTACGTTCTTTGATTCCAAATGCTCTGCTATTGTTTCATTCACGTTGAGAAAGTGACTTTTTTTCCTGAAGGAGCACAGACATGCAAGTGATACCAGACAGCTTAGAATGATGTACTGAGTAATGTTAGGAAGTGTACATCGACTTAGCACTCTGTACCTCTGAGTAAAATTGAATAGTATATTCTTCGAATCTGAAAGCATTGCTTTTGTTGTGAGCACAGTGAGAAAATGACTTTTTTTCCTGAAGAAGCACAGACAATCAAAGGGTGCCAGACAAGTTATAATGAGGTACTGAGTAAAGTTAGGATGCTTAACATCAACTGAGCACTCTGTACCTTTGAGTAAAATTGAAAAGTATCTTCTTTGATTCCAACTGCTGTACTATTGTTCCATTCACGTTGAGAAAGTGACTTTTTTTCCTGAAGGAGCACAGACATGCAAGTGGTACCAGACAAGTTAGAATCATGTGCTAAGTACATTCAGGTCGTTTACATC
This sequence comes from Mobula birostris, assembly GCF_030028105.1. Classification (NCBI taxonomy): domain Eukaryota; kingdom Metazoa; phylum Chordata; class Chondrichthyes; order Myliobatiformes; family Myliobatidae; genus Mobula; species Mobula birostris. The sequence continues at coordinate 23,877,125 of NC_092402.1, read as the reverse complement.
TACTTACCCTCTTTACCTTTAAGTAAAATTGAGAAGTATCTTCTTTGATTCCAATTGATTTGGTAATCTTCCATTTACATTGAGAAAGTGACTTTTTTTCCTGAAGGAGCACAGACATGCAAGTGGTACCAGACAAGTTAGAATCATGTGCTAAGTACATTCAGGTCGTTTACATCTACTTACCCTCTTTACCTTTAAGTAAAATTGAGAAGTATCTTCTTTGATTCCAATTGATTTGGTATTCTTCCATTTACATTGAGAAAGTGACTTTTTTTCCTGAAGGAGCACAGAGATACAAGTGGTAGCAGACAAGTTAGAATCATGTGCTAAATACATTTAGGACATTTACTTCTACTTACCTTCTTTACTTTTGAGTAAAATTGAAAAGTATCCTCTATGATTCCAATTGCTTTGCTATTGTTCCATTCACATTGTGAAAGTGACTTTATTTCCAGAAGGAACAGAGACATGCAAGTGGTACCAGACAGCTTAGAATGATGTACTGAGTAATGTTAGGACTTTTACATCTACTTAGCACTCTGTACCTCTGAGTAAAATTGAATAGTATATTCTTCGATTCTGAAAACATTGCTTTTGTTGTGAGCACAGTGAGAAAGTGACTTTTGTTCCTGAAGAAGGAGAGACAATCAAAGGGTGCCAGACAACTTATAATCAGGTACTGAGTAAAGTTAGGACATTAACATCATCTGAGCACTCAGTACCTTTGAGTAAAATTGAAAAGTATCTTCTGTGATTGCTATTGCTTTGCTATTGTTCTATTCACGCTGAGAAAGTGACTTTTATTCCTGTAGGAGCACAGAGATGCAAGTGGTAGCAGACAAGTTAGAATCATGTGCTAAGTACATTTAGGAGATTTACTTCTACTTACCCTCTTTACCTTTGAGTAAAATAGAAAAGTATCTGCTTTGATTCCAATTGCTTTGCTATTGTTCCATTCACATTGAGAAAGTGACTTTTTTTCCTGAAGGAGAACAGACATGCAAGTGATACCAGACAGCTTAAAATGATGTACTGAGTAATGTTAGGAAGTGTACATCTACTTAGCACTCTGTACCTCTGAGTAAAATTGAATAGTATATTCTTCGAATCTGAAAGCATTGCTTTTGTTGTGAGCACAGCGAGAAAATGACTTTTTTTCCTGAAGAAGCACAGACAATCAAAGGGTGCCAGACAACTTAGAATCAGGTACTGAGTAAAGTTAGGACGTTTACATCAACTGAGCACTCAGTACCTTTGAGTAAAATTGAAAAGTATCTTCTTTGATTCCAACTGCTGTACTATTGTTCCATTCACATTGAGAAAGTGACTTTTTTTCCTGAAGGAGCACGGAGATGCAAGTGGTAGCAGACAAGTTAGAATCATGTGCTAAGTACATTTAGGAGATTTACTTCTACTTACCCTCTTTACCTTTGAGTAAAATTGAAAAGTATCTTCTTTGATTCCAATTGCTTTGCTATTGTTCCATTCACATTGAGAAAGTGACTTTTTTTCCTGAAGGAGCACGGACATGCAAGTGATACCAGACAGCTTAAAATGATGTACTGAGTAATGTTAGGAAGTGTACATCTACTTAGCACTCTGTACCTCTGAGTAAAATTGAATAGTATATTCTTCGAATCTGAAAGCATTGCTTTTGTTGTGAGCACAGTGAGAAAATGACTTTTTTTCCTGAGAAGTACAGACAATCAATGGGTGCCAGACAACTTAGAATCAGGTACTGAGTAAAGTTAGGACGTTTACATCAACTCAGTACTCAGTACCTTTGAGTAAAATTGAAAAGTATCTTCTGTGATTGCTATCACTTTGCTACTGTTCCATTCACATTGAGAAAGCAACTTTTTTTCCTGAAGGAGAACAGACATGCAAGTGGTACCAGACAACACAGAACCATGTGCTAAGCAAAGTTAGGACGTTTACATCCACTTAGCACTCTGTACCTCTGAGTAAAATTGATTAGTATATTCTTCGATTCTGAAAACATTGCTTTTGTTGTGAGCACAGTGAGAAAATGACTTTTTTTCCTGAAGAAGCACAGACAATCAAAGGGTGCCAGACAAGTTATAATCAGGTACTGAGTAAAGTTAGGATGCTTACATCAACTGAGCTCTCTGTACCTTTGAGTAAAATTGAAAAGTATCTTCTTTGATTCCAATTGCTTTGCTATTGTTCCATTCACATTGAGAAAGTGACTTTTTTTCCTGAAGGAGCACAGACATGCAAGTGATACCAGACAGCTTAAAATGATGTACTGAGTAATGTTAGGAAGTGTACATCTACTTAGCACTCTGTACCTCTGAGTAAAATTGAATAGTATATTCTTCGAATCTGAAAACATTGCTTTTGTTGTGAGCACAGTGAGAAAATGACTTTTTTTCCTGAAGAAGCACAGACAATCAACGGGTGCCAGACAAGTTATAATCAGGTACTGAGTAAAGTTAGGATGCTTGCATCAACTGAGCATTCAGTACCTTTGAGTAAAATTGAAAAGTATCTTCTTTGATTCCAACTGCTGTACTATTGTTCCATTCACATTGAGAAAGTGACTTTTTTTCCTGAAGGAGCACAGAGATGCAAGTGGTAGCAGACAAGTTAGAATCATGTGCTAAGTAGATTTAGGAGATTTATTTCTACTTACCCTCTTTACCTTTGAGTAAAATTGAAAAGTATCTTCTTTGATTCCAATTGCTTTGCTATTGTTCCATTCACATTGAGAAAGTGACTTTTTTTCCTGAAGGAGCACAGACATGCAAGTGACACCAGACAGCTTAAAATGATGTACTGAGTAATGTTAGGAAGTGTACATCTACTTAGCACTCTGTACCTCTGAGTAAAATTGAATAGTATATTCTTCGAATCTGAAAACATTGCTTTTGTTGTGAGCACAGTGAGAAAATGACTTTTTTTCCTGAAGAAGCACAGACAATCAAAGGGTGCCAGACAAGTTATAATCAGGTACTGAGTAAAGTTAGGATGCTTACATCAGCTGAGCTCTCTGTACCTTTGAGTAAAATTGAAAAGTATCTTCTTTGATTCCAACTGCTGTACTATTGTTCCATTCACATTGAGAAAGTGACTTTTTTTCCTGAAGGAGCACAGAGATGCAAGTGGTAGCAGACAAGTTAGAATCATGTGCTAAGTACATTTAGGAGATTTACTTCTACGTACCCTGTTTACCTTTGGGAAAAATTGAAAAGTACCTTCTTTGATTCCAAATGCTCTGCTATTGTTTCATTCACGTTGAGAAAGTGACTTTTTTTCCTGAAGGAGCACAGACATGCAAGTGATACCAGACAGCTTAGAATGATGTACTGAGTAATGTTAGGAAGTGTACATCGACTTAGCACTCTGTACCTCTGAGTAAAATTGAATAGTATATTCTTCGAATCTGAAAGCATTGCTTTTGTTGTGAGCACAGTGAGAAAATGACTTTTTTTCCTGAAGAAGCACAGACAATCAAAGGGTGCCAGACAAGTTATAATGAGGTACTGAGTAAAGTTAGGATGCTTAACATCAACTGAGCACTCTGTACCTTTGAGTAAAATTGAAAAGTATCTTCTTTGATTCCAACTGCTGTACTATTGTTCCATTCACGTTGAGAAAGTGACTTTTTTTCCTGAAGGAGCACAGACATGCAAGTGGTACCAGACAAGTTAGAATCATGTGCTAAGTACATTCAGGTCGTTTACATCTACTTACCCTCTTTACCTTTAAGTAAAATTGAGAAGTATCTTCTTTGATTCCAATTGATTTGGTAATCTTCCATTTACATTGAGAAAGTGACTTTTTTTCCTGAAGGAGCACAGACATGCAAGTGGTACCAGACAAGTTAGAATCATGTGCTAAGTACATTCAGGTCGTTTACATCTACTTACCCTCTTTACCTTTAAGTAAAATTGAGAAGTATCTTCTTTGATTCCAATTGATTTGGTATTCTTCCATTTACATTGAGAAAGTGACTTTTTTTCCTGAAGGAGCACAGAGATACAAGTGGTAGCAGACAAGTTAGAATCATGTGCTAAATACATTTAGGACATTTACTTCTACTTACCTTCTTTACTTTTGAGTAAAATTGAAAAGTATCCTCTATGATTCCAATTGCTTTGCTATTGTTCCATTCACATTGTGAAAGTGACTTTATTTCCAGAAGGAACAGAGACATGCAAGTGGTACCAGACAGCTTAGAATGATGTACTGAGTAATGTTAGGACTTTTACATCTACTTAGCACTCTGTACCTCTGAGTAAAATTGAATAGTATATTCTTCGAATCTGAAAGCATTGCTTTTGTTGTGAGCACAGTGAGAAAATGACTTTTTTTCCTGAAGAAGTACAGACAATCAATGTGTGCCAGACAACTTAGAATCAGGTACTGAGTAAAGTTAGGACGTTTACATCAACTCAGTACTCAGTACCTTTGAGTAAAATTGAAAAGTATCTTCTGTGATTGCTATCACTTTGCTACTGTTCCATTCACATTGAGAAAGCAACTTTTTTTCCTGAAGGAGAACAGACATGCAAGTGGTACCAGACAACACAGAACCATGTGCTAAGCAAAGTTAGGACGTTTACATCTACTTAGCACTCTGTACCTCTGAGTAAAATTGATTAGTATATTCTTCGATTCTGAAAACATTGCTTTTGTTGTGAGCACAGTGAGAAAATGACTTTTTTTCCTGAAGAAGCACAGACAATCAAAGAGTGCCAGACAAGTTATAATCAGGTACTGAGTAAAGTTAGGATGCTTACATCAACTGAGCTCTCTGTACCTTTGAGTAAAATTGAAAAGTATCTTCTTTGATTCCAACTGCTGTACTATTGTTCCATTCACATTGAGAAAGTGACTTTTTTTCCTGAAGGAGCACAGAGATGCAAGTGGTAGCAGACAAGTTAGAATCATGTGCTAAGTACATTTAGGAGATTTACTTCTACGTACCCTGTTTACCTTTGGGAAAAATTGAAAAGTACCTTCTTTGATTCCAAATGCTCTGCTATTGTTTCAGTCACGTTGAGAAAGTGACTTTTTTTCCTGAAGGAGCACAGACATGCAAGTGATACCAGACAGCTTAGAATGATGTACTGAGTAATGTTAGGAAGTGTACATCTACTTAGCACTCTGTACCTCTGAGTAAAATTGAATAGTATATTCTTCGAATCTGAAAGCATTGCTTTTGTTGTGAGCACAGTGAGAAAATGACTTTTTTTCCTGAAGAAGCACAGACAATCAAAGGGTGCCAGACAAGTTATAATGAGGTACTGAGTAAAGTTAGGATGCTTACATCAACTGAGCATTCTGTACCTTTGAGTAAAATTGAAAAGTATCTTCTTTGATTCCAACTGCTGTACTATTGTTCCATTCAGGTTGAGAAAGTGACTTTTTTTCCTGAAGGAGCACAGACATGCAAGTGGTACCAGACAAGTTAGAATGATGTGCTAAGTACATTCAGGTCGTTTACATCTACTTACCCTCTTTACCTTTAAGTAAAATTGAGAAGTATCTTCTTTGATTCCAATTGATTTGGTAATCTTCCATTTACATTGAGAAAGTGACTTTTTTTCCTGAAGGAGCACAGACATGCAAGTGGTACCAGACAGCTTAAAATGATGTACTGAGTAACGTTAGGAAGTGTACATCTACTTAGCACTCTGCACCTCTGAGTAAAATTGAATAGTATATTCTTCGAATCTGAAAGCATTGCTTTTGTTGTGAGCACAGTGAGAAAATGACTTTTTTTCCTGAAGAAGCACAGACAATCAAAGGGTGCCAGACAACTTAGAATCAGGTACTGAGTAAAGTTAGGACGTTTACATCAACTCAGTACTCAGTACCTTTGAGTAAAATTGAAAAGTATCTTCTGTGATTGCTATCACTTTGCTACTGTTCCATTCACATTGAGAAAGCAACTTTTTTTCCTGAAGGAGAACAGACATGCAAGTGGTACCAGACAACACAGAACCATGTGCTAAGCAAAGTTAGGACGTTTACATCTACTTAGCACTCTGTACCTCTGAGTAAAATTGATTAGTATATTCTTCGATTCTGAAAACATTGCTTTTGTTGTGAGCACAGTGAGAAAATGACTTTTTTTCCTGAAGAAGCACAGACAATCAAAGGGTGCCAGACAAGTTATAATCAGGTACTGAGTAAAGTTAGGATGCTTACATCAACTGAGCTCTCTGTACCTTTGAGTAAAATTGAAAAGTATCTTCTTTGATTCCACTGCTGTACTATTGTTCCATTCACATTGAGAAAGTGACTTTTTTTCCTGAAGGAGCACGGAGATGCAAGTGGTAGCAGACAAGTTAGAATCATGTGCTAAGTACATTTAGGAGATTTACTTCTACTTACCCTCTTTACCTTTGAGTAAAATAGAAAAGTATCTGCTTTGATTCCAATTGCTTTGCTATTGTTCCATTCACATTGAGAAAGTGACTTTTTTTCCTGAAGGAGAACAGACATGCAAGTGATACCAGACAGCTTAAAATGATGTACTGAGTAATGTTAGGATGTGTACATCTACTTAGCACTCTGTACCTCTGAGTAAAATTGAATAGTATATTCTTCGAATCTGAAAGCATTGCTTTTGTTGTGAGCACTGCGAGAAAATGACTTTTTTTCCTGAAGAAGCACAGACAATCAAAGGGTGCCAGACAACTTAGAATCAGGTACTGAGTAAAGTTAGGACGTTTACATCAACTCAGTACTCAGTACCTTTGAGTAAAATTGAAAAGTATCTTCTGTGTTTGCTATCACTTTGCTACTGTTCCATTCACATTGTGAAAGCAACTTTTTTTCCTGAAGGAGAACATATATGCAAGCGGTAGCAGACAAGTTAGAATCATGTGCTAAGCAAAGTTAGGACGTTTACATCTACTTAGCACTCTGTACCTCTGAGTAAAATTGAATAGTATATTCTTCGAATCTGAAAACATTGCTTTTGTTGTGAGCACAGTGAGAAAATGACTTTTTTTCCTGAAGAAGCACAGACAATCAAAGGGTGCCAGACAAGTTATAATCAGGTACTGAGTAAAGTTAGGATGCTTACATCAACTGAGCTCTCTGTACCTTTGAGTAAAATTGAAAAGTATCTTCTTTGATTCCAACTGCTGTACTATTGTTCCATTCACATTGAGAAAGTGACTTTTTTTCCTGAAGGAGCACAGAGATGCAAGTGGTAGCAGACAAGTTAGAATCATGTGCTAAATACATTTAGGACATTTACTTCTACTTACCTTCTTTACTTTTGAGTAAAATTGAAAAGTATCCTCTATGATTCCAATTGCTTTGCTATTGTTCCATTCACATTGTGAAAGTGACTTTATTTCCAGAAGGAACAGAGACATGCAAGTGGTACCAGACAGCTTAGAATGATGTACTGAGTAATGTTAGGACTTTTACATCTACTTAGCACTCTGTACCTCTGAGTAAAATTGAATAGTATATTCTTCGATTCTGAAAACATTGCTTTTGTTGTGAGCACAGTGAGAAAGTGACTTTTGTTCCTGAAGAACGAGAGACAATCAAAGGGTGCCAGACAACTTATAATCAGGTACTGAGTAAAGTTAGGACATTAACATCATCTGAGCACTCAGTACCTTTGAGTAAAATTGAAAAGTATCTTCTGTGATTCCAATTGCTTTGCTATTGTTCCATTCACATTGAGAAAGTGACTTTTTTTCCTGAAGGAGAACAGACATGCAAGTGATACCAGACAGCTTAAAATGATGTACTGAGTAATGTTAGGAAGTGTACATCTACTTAGCACTCTGTACCTCTGAGTAAAATTGAATAGTATATTCTTCGAATCTGAAAGCATTGCTTTTGTTGTGAGCACAGCGAGAAAATGACTTTTTTTCCTGAAGAAGCACAGACAATCAACGGGTGCCAGACAAGTTATAATCAGTTACTGAGTAAAGTTAGGATGCTTACATCAACTGAGCATTCAGTACCTTTGAGTAAAATTGAAAAGTATCTTCTTTGATTCCAACTGCTGTACTATTGTTCCATTCACATTGAGAAAGTGACTTTTTTTCCTGAAGGAGCACAGAGATGCAAGTGGTAGCAGACAAGTTAGAATCATGTGCTAAGTACATTTAGGAGATTTATTTCTACTTACCCTCTTTACCTTTGAGTAAAATTGAAAAGTATCTTTTTTGATTCCAATTGCTTTGCTATTGTTCCATTCACATTGAGAAAGTGACTTTTTTTCCTGAAGGAGCACAGACATGCAAGTGACACCAGACAGCTTAAAATGATGTACTGAGTAATGTTAGGAAGTGTACATCTACTTAGCACTCTGTACCTCTGAGTAAAATTGAATAGTATATTCTTCGAATCTGAAAACATTGCTTTTGTTGTGAGCACAGTGAGAAAATGACTTTTTTTCCTGAAGAAGCACAGACAATCAAAGGGTACCAGACAAGTTATAATCAGGTACTGAGTAAAGTTAGGATGCTTACATCAACTGAGCTCTCTGTACCTTTGAGTAAAATTGAAAAGTATCTTCTTTGATTCCAACTGCTGTACTAAGGTTCCATTCACATTGAGAAAGTGACTTTTTTTCCTGAAGGAGCACAGAGATGCAAGTGGTAGCAGACAAGTTAGAATCATGTGCTAAGTACATTTAGGAGATTTACTTCTACGTACCCTGTTTACCTTTGGGAAAAATTGAAAAGTACCTTCTTTGATTCCAAATGCTCTGCTATTGTTTCATTCACGTTGAGAAAGTGACTTTTTTTCCTGAAGGAGCACAGACATGCAAGTGATACCAGACAGCTTAGAATGATGTACTGAGTAATGTTAGGAAGAGTACATCGACTTAGCACTCTGTACCTCTGAGTAAAATTGAATAGTATATTCTTCGAATCTGAAAGCATTGCTTTTGTTGTGAGCACAGTGAGAAAATGACTTTTTTTCCTGAAGAAGTACAGACAATCAATGGGTGCCAGACAACTTAGAATCAGGTACTGAGTAAAGTTAGGACGTTTACATCAACTCAGTACTCAGTACCTTTGAGTAAAATTGAAAAGTATCTTCTGTGATTGCTATCACTTTGCTACTGTTCCATTCACATTGAGAAAGCAACTTTTTTTCCTGAAGGAGAACAGACATGCAAGTGGTACCAGACAACACAGAACCATGTGCTAAGCAAAGTTAGGACGTTTACATCTACTTAGCACTCTGTACCTCTGAGTAAAATTGATTAGTATATTCTTCGATTCTGAAAACATTGCTTTTGTTGTGAGCACAGTGAGAAAATGACTTTTTTTCCTGAAGAAGCACAGACAATCAAAGGGTGCCAGACAAGTTATAATCAGGTACTGAGTAAAGTTAGGATGCTTACATCAACTGAGCTCTCTGTACCTTTGAGTAAAATTGAAAAGTATCTTCTTTGATTCCAATTGCTTTGCTATTGTTCCATTCACATTGAGAAAGTGACTTTTTTTCCTGAAGGAGCACAGACATGCAAGTGATACCAGACAGCTTAAAATGATGTACTGAGTAATGTTAGGAAGTGTACATCTACTTAGCACTCTGTACCTCTGAGTAAAATTGAATAGTATATTCTTCGAATCTGAAAACATTGCTTTTGTTGTGAGCACAGTGAGAAAATGACTTTTTTTCCTGAAGGAGCACAGAGATGCAAGTGGTAGCAGACAAGTTAGAATCATGTGCTAAGTACATTTAGGAGATTTACTTCTACGTACCCTGTTTACCTTTGGGAAAAATTGAAAAGTACCTTCTTTGATTCCAAATGCTCTGCTATTGTTTCATTCACGTTGAGAAAGTGACTTTTTTTCCTGAAGGAGCACAGACATGCAAGTGATACCAGACAGCTTAGAATGATGTACTGAGTAATGTTAGGAAGTGTACATCGACTTAGCACTCTGTACCTCTGAGTAAAATTGAATAGTATATTCTTCGAATCTGAAAGCATTGCTTTTGTTGTGAGCACAGTGAGAAAATGACTTTTTTTCCTGAAGAAGCACAGACAATCAAAGGGTGCCAGACAAGTTATAATGAGGTACTGAGTAAAGTTAGGATGCTTAACATCAACTGAGCACTCTGTACCTTTGAGTAAAATTGAAAAGTATCTTCTTTGATTCCAACTGCTGTACTATTGTTCCATTCACGTTGAGAAAGTGACTTTTTTTCCTGAAGGAGCACAGACATGCAAGTGGTACCAGACAAGTTAGAATCATGTGCTAAGTACATTCAGGTCGTTTACATCTACTTACCCTCTTTACCTTTAAGTAAAATTGAGAAGTATCTTCTTTGATTCCAATTGATTTGGTATTCTTCCATTTACATTGAGAAAGTGACTTTTTTTCCTGAAGGAGCACAGAGATACAAGTGGTAGCAGACAAGTTAGAATCATGTGCTAAATACATTTAGGACATTTACTTCTACTTACCTTCTTTACTTTTGAGTAAAATTGAAAAGTATCCTCTATGATTCCAATTGCTTTGCTATTGTTCCATTCACATTGTGAAAGTGACTTTATTTCCAGAAGGAACAGAGACATGCAAGTGGTACCAGACAGCTTAGAATGATGTACTGAGTAATGTTAGGACTTTTACATCTACTTAGCACTCTGTACCTCTGAGTAAAATTGAATAGTATATTCTTCGATTCTGAAAACATTGCTTTTGTTGTGAGCACAGTGAGAAAGTGACTTTTGTTCCTGAAGAAGGAGAGACAATCAAAGGGTGCCAGACAACTTATAATCAGGTACTGAGTAAAGTTAGGGCATTAACATCATCTGAGCACTCAGTACCTTTGAGTAAAATTGAGAAGTATCTTCTGTGATTGCTATTGCTTTGCTATTGTTCTATTCACGCTGAGAAAGTGACTTTTATTCCTGTAGGAGCACAGAGATGCAACTGGTAGCAGACAAGTTAGAATCATGTGCTAAGTACATTTAGGAGATTTACTTCTACTTACCCTCTTTACCTTTGAGTAAAATAGAAAAGTATCTGCTTTGATTCCAATTGCTTTGCTATTGTTCCATTCACATTGAGAAAGTGACTTTTTTTCCTGAAGGAGAACAGACATGCAAGTGATACCAGACAGCTTAAAATGATGTACTGAGTAATGTTAGGAAGTGTACATCTACTTAGCACTCTGTACCTCTGAGTAAAATTGAATAGTATATTCTTCGAATCTGAAAGCATTGCTTTTGTTGTGAGCACAGCGAGAAAATGACTTTTTTTCCTGAAGAAGCACAGACAATCAAAGGGTGCCAGACAACTTAGAATCAGGTACTGAGTAAAGTTAGGACGTTTACATCAACTGAGCACTCAGTACCTTTGAGTAAAATTGAAAAGTATCTTCTTTGATTCCAACTGCTGTACTATTGTTCCATTCACATTGAGAAAGTGACTTTTTTTCCTGAAGGAGCACGGAGATGCAAGTGGTAGCAGACAAGTTAGAATCATGTGCTAAGTACATTTAGGAGATTTACTTCTACTTACCCTCTTTACCTTTGAGTAAAATTGAAAAGTATCTTCTTTGATTCCAATTGCTTTGCTATTGTTCCATTCACATTGAGAAAGTGACTTTTTTTCCTGAAGGAGCACGGACATGCAAGTGATACCAGACAGCTTAAAATGATGTACTGAGTAATGTTAGGAAGTGTACATCTACTTAGCACTCTGTACCTCTGAGTAAAATTGAATAGTATATTCTTCGAATCTGAAAGCATTGCTTTTGTTGTGAGCACAGTGAGAAAATGACTTTTTTTCCTGAAGAAGTACAGACAATCAATGGGTGCCAGACAACTTAGAATCAGGTACTGAGTAAAGTTAGGACGTTTACATCAACTCAGTACTCAGTACCTTTGAGTAAAATTGAAAAGTATCTTCTGTGATTGCTATCACTTTGCTACTGTTCCATTCACATTGAGAAAGCAACTTTTTTTCCTGAAGGAGAACAGACATGCAAGTGGTACCAGACAACACAGAACCATGTGCTAAGCAAAGTTAGGACGTTTACATCTACTTAGCACTCTGTACCTCTGAGTAAAATTGATTAGTATATTCTTCGATTCTGAAAACATTGCTTTTGTTGTGAGCACAGTGAGAAAATGACTTTTTTTCCTGAAGAAGCACAGACAATCAAAGGGTGCCAGACAAGTTATAATCAGGTACTGAGTAAAGTTAGGATGCTTACATCAACTGAGCTCTCTGTACCTTTGAGTAAAATTGAAAAGTATCTTCTTTGATTCCAATTGCTTTGCTATTGTTCCATTCACATTGAGAAAGTGACTTTTTTTCCTGAAGGAGCACAGACATGCAAGTGATACCAGACAGCTTAAAATGATGTACTGAGTAATGTTAGGAAGTGTACACCTACTTAGCACTCTGTACCTCGGAGTAAAATTGAATAGTATATTCTTCGAATATGAAAACATTGCTTTTGTTGTGAGCACAGTGAGAAAATGACTTTTTTTCCTGAAGAAGCACAGACAATCAACGGGTGCCAGACAAGTTATAATCAGGTACTGAGTAAAGTTAGGATGCTTGCATCAACTGAGCATTCAGTACCTTTGAGTAAAATTGAAAAGTATCTTCTTTGATTCCAACTGCTGTACTATTGTTCCATTCACATTGAGAAAGTGACTTTTTTTCCTGAAGGAGCACAGAGATGCAAGTGGTAGCAGACAAGTTAGAATCATGTGCTAAGTACATTTAGGAGATTTATTTCTACTTACCCTCTTTACCTTTGAGTAAAATTGAAAAGTATCTTCTTTGATTCCAATTGCTTTGCTATTGTTCCATTCACATTGAGAAAGTGACTTTTTTTCCTGAAGGAGCACAGACATGCAAGTGACACCAGACAGCTTAAAATGATGTACTGAGTAATGTTAGGAAGTGTACATCTACTTAGCACTCTGTACCTCTGAGTAAAATTGAATAGTATATTCTTCGAATCTGAAAACATTGCTTTTGTTGTGAGCACAGTGAGAAAATGACTTTTTTTCCTGAAGAAGCACAGAGAATCAAAGGGTGCCAGACAAGTTATAATGAGGTACTGAGTAAAGTTAGGATGCTTAACATCAACTGAGCACTCTGTACCTTTAAGTAAAATTGAAAAGTATCTTCTTTGATTCCAACTGCTGTACTATTGTTCCATTCACGTTGAGAAAGTGACTTTTTTTCCTGAAGGAGCACAGACATGCAAGTGGTACCAGACAAGTTAGAATCATGTGCTAAGTACATTCAGGTCGTTTACATCTACTTACCCTCTTTACCTTTAAGTAAAATTGAGAAGTATCTTCTTTGATTCCAATTGATTTGGTATTCTTCCATTTACATTGAGAAAGTGACTTTTTTTCCTGAAGGAGCACAGAGATACAAGTGGTAGCAGACAAGTTAGAATCATGTGCTAAATACATTTAGGACATTTACTTCTACTTACCTTCTTTACTTTTGAGTAAAATTGAAAAGTATCCTCTATGATTCCAATTGCTTTGCTATTGTTCCATTCACATTGTGAAAGTGACTTTATTTCCAGAAGGAACAGAGACATGCAAGTGGTACCAGACAGCTTAGAATGATGTACTGAGTAATGTTAGGACTTTTACATCTACTTAGCACTCTGTACCTCTGAGTAAAATTGAATAGTATATTCTTCGAATCTGAAAGCATTGCTTTTGTTGTGAGCACAGTGAGAAAATGACTTTTTTTCCTGAAGAAGTACAGACAATCAATGTGTGCCAGACAACTTAGAATCAGGTACTGAGTAAAGTTAGGACGTTTACATCAACTCAGTACTCAGTACCTTTGAGTAAAATTGAAAAGTATCTTCTGTGATTGCTATCACTTTGCTACTGTTCCATTCACATTGAGAAAGCAACTTTTTTTCCTGAAGGAGAACAGACATGCAAGTGGTACCAGACAACACAGAACCATGTGCTAAGCAAAGTTAGGACGTTTACATCTACTTAGCACTCTGTACCTCTGAGTAAAATTGATTAGTATATTCTTCGATTCTAAAAACATTGCTTTTGTTGTGAGCACAGTGAGAAAATGACTTTTTTCCTGAAGAAGCACAGACAATCAAAGGGTGCCAGACAAGTTATAATCAGGTACTGAGTAAAGTTAGGATGCTTACATCAACTGAGCTCTCTGTACCTTTGAGTAAAATTGAAAAGTATCTTCTTTGATTCCACTGCTGTACTATTGTTCCATTCACATTGAGAAAGTGACTTTTTTTCCTGAAGGAGCACGGAGATGCAAGTGGTAGCAGACAAGTTAGAATCATGTGCTAAGTACATTTAGGAGATTTACTTCTTCTTACCCTCTTTACCTTTGAGTAAAATAGAAAAGTATCTGCTTTGATTCCAATTGCTTTGCTATTGTTCCATTCACATTGAGAAAGTGACTTTTTTTCCTGAAGGAGAACAGACATGCAAGTGATACCAGACAGCTTAAAATGATGTACTGAGTAATGTTAGGAAGTGTACATCTACTTAGCACTCTGTACCTCTGAGTAAAATTGAATAGTATATTCTTCGAATCTGAAAGCATTGCTTTTGTTGTGAGCACAGCGAGAAAATGACATTTTTTCCTGAAGAAGCACAGACAATCAAAGGGTGCCAGACAACTTAGAATCAGGTACTGAGTAAAGTTAGGACGTTTACATCAACTCAGTACTCAGTACCTTTGAGTAAAATTGAAAAGTATCTTCTGTGTTTGCTATCACTTTGCTACTGTTCCATTCACATTGTGAAAGCAACTTTTTTTCCTGAAGGAGAACATATATGCAAGCGGTAGCAGACAAGTTAGAATCATGTGCTAAGCAAAGTTAGGACGTTTACATCTACTTAGCACTCTGTACCTCTGAGTAAAATTGATTAGTATATTCTTCGATTCTGAAAACATTGCTTTTGTTGTGAGCACAGTGAGAAAATGACTTTTTTTCCTGAAGAAGCACAGACAATCAAAGAGTGCCAGACAAGTTATAATCAGGTACTGAGTAAAGTTAGGATGCTTACATCAACTGAGCTCTCTGTACCTTTGAGTAAAATTGAAAAGTATCTTCTTTGATTCCAACTGCTGTACTATTGTTCCATTCACATTGAGAAAGTGACTTTTTTTCCTGAAGGAGCACAGAGATGCAAGTGGTAGCAGACAAGTTAGAATCATGTGCTAAGTACATTTAGGAGATTTACTTCTACGTACCCTGTTTACCTTTGGGAAAAATTGAAAAGTACCTTCTTTGATTCCAAATGCTCTGCTATTGTTTCATTCACGTTGAGAAAGTGACTTTTTTTCCTGAAGGAGCACAGACATGCAAGTGATACCAGACAGCTTAGAATGATGTACTGAGTAATGTTAGGAAGTGTACATCTACTTAGCACTCTGTACCTCTGAGTAAAATTGAATAGTATATTCTTCGAATCTGAAAGCATTGCTTTTGTTGTGAGCACAGTGAGAAAATGACTTTTTTTCCTGAAGAAGCACAGACAATCAAAGGGTGCCAGACAAGTTATAATCAGGTACTGAGTAAAGTTAGGATGCTTAACATCAACTGAGCACTCTGTACCTTTGAGTAAAATTGAAAAGTATCTTCTTTGATTCCAACTGCTGTACTATTGTTCCATTCACGTTGAGAAAGTGACTTTTTTTCCTGAAGGAGCACAGACATGCAAGTGGTACCAGACAAGTTAGAATCATGTGCTAAGTACATTCAGGTCGTTTACATCTACTTACCCTCTTTACCTTTAAGTAAAATTGAGAAGTATCTTCTTTGATTCCAATTGATTTGGTATTCTTCCATTTACATTGAGAAAGTGACTTTTTTTCCTGAAGGAGCACAGACATGCAAGTGGTAGCAGACAAGTTAGAATCATGTGCTAAATACATTTAGGACATTTACTTCTACTTACCTTCTTTACTTTTGAGTAAAATTGAAAAGTATCCTCTATGATTCCAATTGCTTTGCTATTGTTCCATTCACATTGTGAAAGTGACTTTATTTCCAGAAGGAACAGAGACATGCAAGTGGTACCAGACAGCTTAGAATGATGTACTGAGTAATGTTAGGACTTTTACATCTACTTAGCACTCTGTACCTCTGAGTAAAATTGAATAGTATATTCTTCGAATCTGAAAGCATTGCTTTTGTTGTGAGCACAGTGAGAAAATGACTTTTTTTCCTGAAGAAGTACAGACAATCAATGTGTGCCAGACAACTTAGAATCAGGTACTGAGTAAAGTTAGGACGTTTACATCAACTCAGTACTCAGTACCTTTGAGTAAAATTGAAAAGTATCTTCTGTGATTGCTATCACTTTGCTACTGTTCCATTCACATTGAGAAAGCAACTTTTTTTCCTGAAGGAGAACAGACATGCAAGTGGTACCAGACAACACAGAACCATGTGCTAAGCAAAGTTAGGACGTTTACATCTACTTAGCACTCTGTACCTCTGAGTAAAATTGATTAGTATATTCTTCGATTCTAAAAACATTGCTTTTGTTGTGAGCACAGTGAGAAAATGACTTTTTTTCCTGAAGAAGCACAGACAATCAAAGGGTGCCAGACAAGTTATAATCAGGTACTGAGTAAAGTTAGGATGCTTACATCAACTGAGCTCTCTGTACCTTTGAGTAAAATTGAAAAGTATCTTCTTTGATTCCACTGCTGTACTATTGTTCCATTCACATTGAGAAAGTGACTTTTTTTCCTGAAGGAGCACGGAGATGCAAGTGGTAGCAGACAAGTTAGAATCATGTGCTAAGTACATTTAGGAGATTTACTTCTACTTACCCTCTTTACCTTTGAGTAAAATAGAAAAGTATCTGCTTTGATTCCAATTGCTTTGCTATTGTTCCATTCACATTGAGAAAGTGACTTTTTTTCCTGAAGGAGAACAGACATGCAAGTGATACCAGACAGCTTAAAATGATGTACTGAGTAATGTTAGGAAGTGTACATCTACTTAGCACTCTGTACCTCTGAGTAAAATTGAATAGTATATTCTTCGAATCTGAAAGCATTGCTTTTGTTGTGAGCACAGCGAGAAAATGACTTTTTTTCCTGAAGAAGCACAGACAATCAAAGGGTGCCAGACAACTTAGAATCAGGTACTGAGTAAAGTTAGGACGTTTACATCAACTCAGTACTCAGTACCTTTGAGTAAAATTGAAAAGTATCTTCTGTGTTTGCTATCACTTTGCTACTGTTCCATTCACATTGTGAAAGCAACTTTTTTTCCTGAAGGAGAACATATATGCAAGCGGTAGCAGACAAGTTAGAATCATGTGCTAAGCAAAGTTAGGACGTTTACATCTACTTAGCACTCTGTACCTCTGAGTAAAATTGATTAGTATATTCTTCGATTCTGAAAACATTGCTTTTGTTGTGAGCACAGTGAGAAAATGACTTTTTTTCCTGAAGAAGCACAGACAATCAAAGAGTGCCAGACAAGTTATAATCAGGTACTGAGTAAAGTTAGGATGCTTACATCAACTGAGCTCTCTGTACCTTTGAGTAAAATTGAAAAGTATCTTCTTTGATTCCAACTGCTGTACTATTGTTCCATTCACATTGAGAAAGTGACTTTTTTTCCTGAAGGAGCACAGAGATGCAAGTGGTAGCAGACAAGTTAGAATCATGTGCTAAGTACATTTAGGAGATTTACTTCTACGTACCCTGTTTACCTTTGGGAAAAATTGAAAAGTACCTTCTTTGATTCCAAATGCTCTGCTATTGTTTCATTCACGTTGAGAAAGTGACTTTTTTTCCTGAAGGAGCACAGACATGCAAGTGATACCAGACAGCTTAGAATGATGTACTGAGTAATGTTAGGAAGTGTACATCTACTTAGCACTCTGTACCTCTGAGTAAAATTGAATAGTATATTCTTCGAATCTGAAAGCATTGCTTTTGTTGTGAGCACAGTGAGAAAATGACTTTTTTTCCTGAAGAAGCACAGACAATCAAAGGGTGCCAGACAAGTTATAATGAGGTACTGAGTAAAGTTAGGATGCTTACATCAACTGAGCATTCTGTACCTTTGAGTAAAATTGAAAAGTATCTTGTTTGATTCCAACTGCTGTACTATTGTTCCATTCAGGTTGAGAAAGTGACTTTTTTTCCTGAAGGAGCACAGACATGCAAGTGGTACCAGACAAGTTAGAATGATGTGCTAAGTACATTCAGGTCTTTTACATCTACTTACCCTCTTTACCTTTAAGTAAAATTGAGAAGTATCTTCTTTGATTCCAATTGATTTGGTAATCTTCCATTTACATTGAGAAAGTGACTTTTTTTCCTGAAGGAGCACAGACATGCAAGTGGTACCAGACAGCTTAAAATGATGTACTGAGTAATGTTAGGAAGTGTACATCTACTTAGCACTCTGCACCTCTGAGTAAAATTGAATAGTATATTCTTCGAATCTGAAAGCATTGCTTTTGTTGTGAGCACAGTGAGAAAATGACTTTTTTTCCTGAAGAAGCACAGACAATCAAAGGGTGCCAAACAACTTAGAATCAGGTACTGAGTAAAGTTAGGACGTTTACATCAACTGAGCACTCTGTACCTTTGAGTAAAATTGAAAAGTATCTTCAGTGATTGCTATGAGTTTGCTACTGTTCCATTCACATTCAGAAAGCAACTTTTTTTCCTAAAGGAGAACATATATGCAAGCGGTAGCAGACAAGTTAGAATCATGTGCTAAATACATTCAGGACGTTTAATTCTGCTTACCCTCTTTACCTTTGAGTAAAATTGAAAAGTATCTTCTTTGATTCCAACTGCTGTACTATTGTTCCATTCACATTGAGAAAGTGACTTTTTTTCCTGAAGGAGCACGGAGATGCAAGTGGTAGCAGACAAGTTAGAATCATGTGCTAAGTACATTTAGGAGATTTACTTCTACTTACCCTCTTTACCTTTGAGTAAAATTGAAAAGTATCTTCTTTGATTCCAATTGCTTTGCTATTGTTCCATTCACATTGAGAAAGTGACTTTTTTTCCTGAAGGAGCACGGACATGCAAGTGATACCAGACTGCTTAAAATGATGTACTGAGTAATGTTAGGAAGTGTACATCTACTTAGCACACTGTACCTCTGAGTAAAATTGAATAGTATATTCTTCGAATCTGAAAGCATTGCTTTTGTTGTGAGCACAGTGAGAAAATGACTTCTTTTCCTGAAGAAGTACAGACAATTAATGGGTGCCAGACAACTTAGAATCAGGTACTGAGTAAAGTTAGGACGTTTACATCAACTCAGTACTCAGTACCTTTGAGTAAAATTGAAAAGTATCTTCTGTGATTGCTATCACTTTGCTACTGTTCCATTCACATTGAGAAAGCAACTTTTTTTCCTGAAGGAGAACAGACATGCAAGTGGTACCAGACAACACAGAACCATGTGCTAAGCAAAGTTAGGACGTTTACATCTACTTAGCACTCTGTACCTCTGAGTAAAATTGATTAGTATATTCTTCGATTCTGAAAACATTGCTTTTGTTGTGAGCACAGTGAGAAAATGACTTTTTTTCCTGAAGAAGCACAGACAATCAAAGGGTGCCAGACAAGTTATAATCAGGTACTGAGTAAAGTTAGGATGCTTACATCAACTGAGCTCTCTGTACCTTTGAGTAAAATTGAAAAGTATCTTCTTTGATTCCACTGCTGCACTATTGTTCCATTCACATTGAGAAAGTGACTTTTTTTCCTGAAGGAGCACGGAGATGCAAGTGGTAGCAGACAAGTTAGAAACATGTGCTAAGTACATTTAGGAGATTTACTTCTACTTACCCTCTTTACCTTTGAGTAAAATAGAAAAGTATCTGCTTTGATTCCAATTGCTTTGCTATTGTTCCATTCACATTGAGAAAGTGACTTTTTTTCCTGAAGGAGAACAGACATGCAAGTGATACCAGACAGCTTAAAATGATGTACTGAGTAATGTTAGGATGTGTACATCTACTTAGCACTCTGTACCTCTGAGTAAAATTGAATAGTATATTCTTCGGATCTGAAAGCATTGCTTTTGTTGTGAGCACAGCGAGAAAATGACTTTTTTTCCTGAAGAAGCACAGACAATCAAAGGGTGCCAGACAACTTAGAATCAGGTACTGAGTAAAGTTAGGACGTTTACATCAACTCAGTACTCAGTACCTTTGAGTAAAATTGAAAAGTATCTTCTGTGTTTGCTATCACTTTGCTACTGTTCCATTCACATTGTGAAAGCAACTTTTTTTCCTGAAGGAGAACATATATGCAAGCGGTAGCAGACAAGTTAGAATCATGTGCTAAGCAAAGTTAGGACGTTTACATCTACTTAGCACTCTGTACCTCTGAGTAAAATTGAATAGTATATTCTTCGAATCTGAAAACATTGCTTTTGTTGTGAGCACAGTGAGAAAATGACTTTTTTTCCTGAAGAAGCACAGACAATCAAAGGGTGCCAGACAAGTTATAATCAGGTACTGAGTAAAGTTAGGATGCTTACATCAACTGAGCTCTCTGTACCTTTGAGTAAAATTGAAAAGTATCTTCTTTGATTCCAACTGCTGTACTATTGTTCCATTCACATTGAGAAAGTGACTTTTTTTCCTGAAGGAGCACAGAGATGCAAGTGGTAGCAGACAAGTTAGAATCATGTGCTAAGTACATTTAGGAGATTTACTTCTACGTACCCTGTTTACCTTTGGGAAAAATTGAAAAGTACCTTCTTTGATTCCAAATGCTCTGCTATTGTTTCATTCACGTTGAGAAAGTGACTTTTTTTCCTGAAGGAGCACAGACATGCAAGTGATACCAGACAGCTTAGAATGATGTACTGAGTAATGTTAGGAAGTGTACATCGACTTAGCACTCTGTACCTCTGAGTAAAATTGAATAGTATATTCTTCGAATCTGAAAGCATTGCTTTTGTTGTGAGCACAGTGAGAAAATGACTTTTTTTCCTGAAGAAGCACAGACAATCAAAGGGTGCCAGACAAGTTATAATGAGGTACTGAGTAAAGTTAGGATGCTTAACATCAACTGAGCACTCTGTACCTTTGAGTAAAATTGAAAAGTATCTTCTTTGATTCCAACTGCTGTACTATTGTTCCATTCACGTTGAGAAAGTGACTTTTTTTCCTGAAGGAGCACAGACATGCAAGTGGTACCAGACAAGTTAGAATCATGTGCTAAGTACATTCAGGTCGTTTACATCTACTTACCCTCTTTACCTTTAAGTAAAATTGAGAAGTATCTTCTTTGATTCCAATTGATTTGGTAATCTTCCATTTACATTGAGAAAGTGACTTTTTTTCCTGAAGGAGCACAGACATGCAAGTGGTACCAGACAAGTTAGAATCATGTGCTAAGTACATTCAGGTCGTTTACATCTACTTACCCTCTTTACCTTTAAGTAAAATTGAGAAGTATCTTCTTTGATTCCAATTGATTTGGTATTCTTCCATTTACATTGAGAAAGTGACTTTTTTTCCTGAAGGAGCACGGACATGCAAGTGATACCAGACTGCTTAAAATGATGTACTGAGTAATGTTAGGAAGTGTACATCTACTTAGCACACTGTACCTCTGAGTAAAATTGAATAGTATATTCTTCGAATCTGAAAGCATTGCTTTTGTTGTGAGCACAGTGAGAAAATGACTTTTTTTCCTGAAGAAGTACAGACAATCAATGGGTGCCAGACAACTTAGAATCAGGTACTGAGTAAAGTTAGGACGTTTACATCAACTCAGTACTCAGTACCTTTGAGTAAAATTGAAAAGTATC
The DNA here is from genome assembly GCF_030028105.1 of Mobula birostris. NCBI lineage: Eukaryota > Metazoa > Chordata > Chondrichthyes > Myliobatiformes > Myliobatidae > Mobula > Mobula birostris. The sequence goes on along the minus strand of NC_092402.1, from coordinate 23,855,351 downwards.
TTCTGTGATTGCTATCACTTTGCTACTGTTCCATTCACATTGAGAAAGCAACTTTTTTTCCTGAAGGAGAACAGACATGCAAGTGGTACCAGACAACACAGAACCATGTGCTAAGCAAAGTTAGGACGTTTACATCTACTTAGCACTCTGTACCTCTGAGTAAAATTGATTAGTATATTCTTCGATTCTGAAAACATTGCTTTTGTTGTGAGCACAGTGAGAAAATGACTTTTTTTCCTGAAGAAGCACAGACAATCAAAGGGTGCCAGACAAGTTATAATCAGGTACTGAGTAAAGTTAGGATGCTTACATCAACTGAGCTCTCTGTACCTTTGAGTAAAATTGAAAAGTATCTTCTTTGATTCCACTGCTGTACTATTGTTCCATTCACATTGAGAAAGTGACTTTTTTTCCTGAAGGAGCACGGAGATGCAAGTGGTAGCAGACAAGTTAGAATCATGTGCTAAGTACATTTAGGAGATTTACTTCTACTTACCCTCTTTACCTTTGAGTAAAATAGAAAAGTATCTGCTTTGATTCCAATTGCTTTGCTATTGTTCCATTCACATTGAGAAAGTGACTTTTTTTCCTGAAGGAGAAGAGACATGCAAGTGATACCAGACAGCTTAAAATGATGTACTGAGTAATGTTAGGATGTGTACATCTACTTAGCACTCTGTACCTCTGAGTAAAATTGAATAGTATATTCTTCGAATCTGAAAGCATTGTTTTTGTTGTGAGCACAGCGAGAAAATGACTTTTTTTCCTGAAGAAGCACAGACAATCAAAGGGTGCCAGACAACTTAGAATCAGGTACTGAGTAAAGTTAGGACGTTTACATCAACTCAGTACTCAGTACCTTTGAGTAAAATTGAAAAGTATCTTCTGTGTTTGCTATCACTTTGCTACTGTTCCATTCACATTGTGAAAGCAACTTTTTTTCCTGAAGGAGAACATATATGCAAGCGGTAGCAGACAAGTTAGAATCATGTGCTAAGCAAAGTTAGGACGTTTACATCTACTTAGCACTCTGTACCTCTGAGTAAAATTGATTAGTATATTCTTCGATTCTGAAAACATTGCTTTTGTTGTGAGCACAGTGAGAAAATGACTTTTTTTCCTGAAGAAGCACAGACAATCAAAGGGTGCCAGACAAGTTATAATCAGGTACTGAGTAAAGTTAGGATGCTTACATCAACTGAGCTCTCTGTACCTTTGAGTAAAATTGAAAAGTATCTTCTTTGATTCCAACTGCTGTACTATTGTTCCATTCACATTGAGAAAGTGACTTTTTTTCCTGAAGGAGCACAGAGATGCAAGTGGTAGCAGACAAGTTAGAATCATGTGCTAAGTACATTTAGGAGATTTACTTCTACGTACCCTGTTTACCTTTGGGAAAAATTGAAAAGTACCTTCTTTGATTCCAAATGCAAGTGATACCAGACAGCTTAGAATGATGTACTGAGTAATGTTAGGAAGTGTACATCTACTTAGCACTCTGTACCTCTGAGTAAAATTGAATAGTATATTCTTCGAATCTGAAAGCATTGCTTTTGTTGTGTGCACAGTGAGAAAATGACTTTTTTTCCTGAAGAAACACAGACAATCAAAGGGTGCCAGACAAGTTATAATGAGGTACTGAGTAAAGTTAGGATGCTTACATCAACTGAGCATTCTGTACCTTTGAGTAAAATTGAAAAGTATCTTCTTTGATTCCAACTGCTGTACTATTGTTCCATTCACGCTGAGAAAGTGACTTTTTTTCCTGAAGGAGCACAGACATGCAAGTGGTACCAGACAAGTTAGAATCATGTGCTAAGTACATTCAGGTCGTTTAAATCTACTTACCCTCTTTACCTTTAAGTAAAATTGAGAAGTATCTTCTTTGATTCCAATTGATTTGGTAATCTTCCATTTACATTGAGAAAGTGACTTTTTTTCCTGAAGGAGCACAGACATGCAAGTGGTACCAGACAAGTTAGAATCATGTGCTAAGTACATTCAGGTCGTTTACATCTACTTACCCTCTTTACCTTTAAGTAAAATTGAGAAGTATCTTCTTTGATTCCAATTGATTTGGTATTCTTCCATTTACATTGAGAAAGTGACTTTTTTTCCTGAAGGAGCACAGAGATACAAGTGGTAGCAGACAAGTTAGAATCATGTGCTAAATACATTTAGGACATTTACTTCTACTTACCTTCTTTACTTTTGAGTAAAATTGAAAAGTATCCTCTATGATTCCAATTGCTTTGCTATTGTTCCATTCACATTGTGAAAGTGACTTTATTTCCAGAAGGAACAGAGACATGCAAGTGGTACCAGACAGCTTAGAATGATGTACTGAGTAATGTTAGGACTTTTACATCTACTTAGCACTCTGTACCTCTGAGTAAAATTGAATAGTATATTCTTCGATTCTGAAAACATTGCTTTTGTTGTGAGCACAGTGAGAAAGTGACTTTTGTTCCTGAAGAAGGAGAGACAATCAAAGGGTGCCAGACAAGTTATAATCAGGTACTGAGTAAAGTTAGGATGCTTACATCAACTGAGCTCTCTGTACCTTTGAGTAAAATTGAAAAGTATCTTCTTTGATTCCAACTGCTGTACTATTGTTCCATTCACATTGAGAAAGTGACTTTTTTTCCTGAAGGAGCACAGAGATGCAAGTGGTAGCAGACAAGTTAGAATCATGTGCTAAGTACATTTAGGAGATTTACTTCTACGTACCCTGTTTACCTTTGGGAAAAATTGAAAAGTACCTTCTTTGATTCCAAATGCTCTGCTATTGTTTCATTCACGTTGAGAAAGTGACTTTTTTTCCTGAAGGAGCACAGACATGCAAGTGATACCAGACAGCTTAGAATGATGTACTGAGTAATGTTAGGAAGTGTATATCGACTTAGCACTCTGTACCTCTGAGTAAAATTGAATAGTATATTCTTCGAATCTGAAAGCATTGCTTTTGTTGTGAGCACAGTGAGAAAATGACTTTTTTTCCTGAAGAAGCACAGACAATCAAAGGGTGCCAGACAAGTTATAATGAGGTACTGAGTAAAGTTAGGATGCTTAACATCAACTGAGCACTCTGTACCTTTGAGTAAAATTGAAAAGTATCTTCTTTGATTCCAACTGCTGTACTATTGTTCCATTCACGTTGAGAAAGTGACTTTTTTTCCTGAAGGAGCACAGACATGCAAGTGGTACCAGACAAGTTAGAATCATGTGCTAAGTACATTCAGGTCGCTAACATCTACTTACCCTCTTTACCTTTAAGTAAAATTGAGAAGTATCTTCTTTGATTCCAATTGATTTGGTAATCTTCCATTTACATTGAGAAAGTGACTTTTTTTCCTGAAGGAGCACGGAGATGCAAGTGGTAGCAGACAAGTTAGAATCATGTGCTAAGTACATTTAGGAGATTTACTTCTACTTACCCTCTTTACCTTTGAGTAAAATAGAAAAGTATCTGCTTTGATTCCAATTGCTTTGCTATTGTTCCATTCACATTGAGAAAGTGACTTTTTTTCCTGAAGGAGAACAGACATGCAAGTGATACCAGACAGCTTAAAATGATGTACTGAGTAATGTTAGGATGTGTACATCTACTTAGCACTCTGTACCTCTGAGTAAAATTGAATAGTATATTCTTCGAATCTGATAGCATTGCTTTTGTTGTGAGCACAGCAAGAAAATGACTTTTTTTCCTGAAGAAGCACAGACAATCAAAGGGTGCCAGACAACTTAGAATCAGGTACTGAGTAAAGTTAGGACGTTTACATCAACTCAGTACTCAGTACCTTTGAGTAAAATTGAAAAGTATCTTCTGTGTTTGCTATCACTTTGCTACTGTTCCATTCACATTGTGAAAGCAACTTTTTTTCCTGAAGGAGAACATATATGCAAGCGGTAGAAGACAAGTTAGAATCATGTGCTAAGCAAAGTTAGGACGTTTACATCTACTTAGCACTCTGTACCTCTGAGTAAAATTGATTAGTATATTCTTCGATTCTGAAAACATTGCTTTTGTTGTGAGCACAGTGAGAAAATGACTTTTTTTCCTGAAGAAGCACAGACAATCAAAGGGTGCCAGACAAGTTATAATCAGGTACTGAGTAAAGTTAGGATGCTTACATCAACTGAGCTCTCTGTACCTTTGAGTAAAATTGAAAAGTATCTTCTTTGATTCCAACTGCTGTACTATTGTTCCATTCACATTGAGAAAGTGACTTTTTTTCCTGAAGGAGCACAGAGATGCAAGTGGTAGCAGACAAGTTAGAATCATGTGCTAAGTACATTTAGGAGATTTACTTCTACGTACCCTGTTTACCTTTGGGAAAAATTGAAAAGTACCTTCTTTGATTCCAAATGCTCTGCTATTGTTTCATTCACGTTGAGAAAGTGACTTTTTTTCCTGAAGGAGCACAGACATGCAAGTGATACCAGACAGCTTAGAATGATGTACTGAGTAATGTTAGGAAGTGTACATCTACTTAGCACTCTGTACCTCTGAGTAAAATTGAATAGTATATTCTTCGAATCTGAAAGCATTGCTTTTGTTGTGAGCACAGTGAGAAAATGACTTTTTTTCCTGAAGAAACACAGACAATCAAAGGGTGCCAGACAAGTTATAATGAGGTACTGAGTAAAGTTAGGATGCTTACATCAACTGAGCATTCTGTACCTTTGAGTAAAATTGAAAAGTATCTTCTTTGATTCCAACTGCTGTACTATTGTTCCATTCACGCTGAGAAAGTGACTTTTTTTCCTGAAGGAGCACAGACATGCAAGTGGTACCAGACAAGTTAGAATCATGTGCTAAGTACATTCAGGTCGTTTAAATCTACTTACCCTCTTTACCTTTAAGTAAAATTGAGAAGTATCTTCTTTGATTCCAATTGATTTGGTAATCTTCCATTTACATTGAGAAAGTGACTTTTTTTCCTGAAGGAGCACAGACATGCAAGGGGTACCAGACAAGTTAGAATCATGTGCTAAGTACATTCAGGTCGTTTACATCTACTTACCCTCTTTACCTTTAAGTAAAATTGAGAAGTATCTTCTTTGATTCCAATTGATTTGGTATTCTTCCATTTACATTGAGAAAGTGACTTTTTTTCCTGAAGGAGCACAGAGATACAAGTGGTAGCAGACAAGTTAGAATCATGTGCTAAATACATTTAGGACATTTACTTCTACTTACCTTCTTTACTTTTGAGTAAAATTGAAAAGTATCCTCTATGATTCCAATTGCTTTGCTATTGTTCCATTCACATTGTGAAAGTGACTTTATTTCCAGAAGGAACAGAGACATGCAAGTGGTACCAGACAGCTTAGAATGATGTACTGAGTAATGTTAGGACTTTTACATCTACTTAGCACTCTGTACCTCTGAGTAAAATTGAATAGTATATTCTTCGATTCTGAAAACATTGCTTTTGTTGTGAGCACAGTGAGAAAGTGACTTTTGTTCCTGAAGAAGGAGAGACAATCAAAGGGTGCCAGACAACTTATAATCAGGTACTGAGTAAAGTTAGGACATTAACATCACCTGAGCACTCAGTACCTTTGAGTAAAATTGAAAAGTATCTTCTGTGATTGCTATTGCTTTGCTATTGTTCTATTCACGCTGAGAAAGTGACTTTTATTCCTGTAGGAGCACAGAGATGCAAGTGGTAGCAGACAAGTTAGAATCATGTGCTAAGTACATTTAGGAGATTTACTTCTACTTACCCTCTTTACCTTTGAGTAAAATAGAAAAGTATCTGCTTTGATTCCAATTGCTTTGCTATTGTTCCATTCACATTGAGAAAGTGACTTTTTTTCCTGAAGGAGAACAGACATGCAAGTGATACCAGACAGCTTAAAATGATGTACTGAGTAATGTTAGGAAGTGTACATCTACTTAGCACTCTGTACCTCTGAGTAAAATTGAATAGTATATTCTTCGAATCTGAAAGCATTGCTTTTGTTGTGAGCACAGCGAGAAAATGACTTTTTTTCCTGAAGAAGCACAGACAATCAAAGGGTGCCAGACAACTTAGAATCAGGTACTGAGGAAAGTTAGGACGTTTACATCAACTCAGTACTCAGTACCTTTGAGTAAAATTGAAAAGTATCTTCTGTGATTGCTATCACTTTGCTACTGTTCTATTCACATTGTGAAAGCAACTTTTTTTCCGGAAGGAGAACATATATGCAAGCGGTAGCAGACAAGTTAGAATCATGTGCTAAATACATTGAGAATGTCTACTTCTGCTTACCCTCTTTACCTTTGAGTAAAATTGAAAAGTATCTTCTTTAATTCCAGTTGCTTTGCTATTGTTCCATTCACATTGAGAAAGTGCCTTTTTTTCCTGAAGGAGCACAGACATGCAAGTGGTACCAGACAACACAGAACCATGAGCTAAGCAAAGTTAGGACGTTTACATCTACTTAGCACTCTGTACCTCTGAGTAAAATTGAATAGTATATTCTACGATTCTGAAAACATTGCATTTGTTGTGAGCACAGTGAGAAAATGACTTTTTTTCCTGAAGAAGCACAGACAATCAACGGGTGCCAGACAAGTTATAATCAGGTACTGAGTAAAGTTAGGATGCTTACATCAACTGAGCACTCAGTACCTTTGAGTAAAATTGAAAAGTATCTTCTTTGATTCCAACTGCTGTACTATTGTTGCATTCACATTGAGAAAGTGACTTTTTTTCCTGAAGGAGCACGGAGATGCAAGTGGTAGCAGACAAGTTAGAATCATGTGCTAAGTACATTTAGGAGATTTACTTCTACTTACCCTCTTTACCTTTGAGTAAAATTGAAAAGTATCTTTTTTGATTCCAATTGCTTTGCTATTGTTCCATTCACATTGAGAAAGTGACTTTTTTTCCTGAAGGAGCACAGAGATACAAGTGGTAGCAGACAAGTTAGAATCAAGTGCTAAATACATTTAGGACATTTACTTCTACTTACCTTCTTTACTTTTGAGTAAAATTGAAAAGTACCCTCTATGATTCCAATTGCTTTGCTATTGTTCCATTCACATTGTGAAAGTGACTTTATTTCCAGAAGGAACAGAGACATGCAAGTGGTACCAGACAGCTTAGAATGATGTACTGAGTAATGTTAGGACTTTTACATCTACTTAGCACTCTGTACCTCTGAGTAAAATTGAATAGTATATTCTTCGATTCTGAAAACATTGCTTTTGTTGTGAGCACAGTGAGAAAGTGACTTTTGTTCCTGAAGAAGGAGAGACAATCAAAGGGTGCCAGACAACTTATAATCAGGTACTGAGTAAAGTTAGGACATTAACATCATCTGAGCACTCAGTACCTTTGAGTAAAATTGAAAAGTATCTTCTGTGATTGCTATTGCTTTGCTATTGTTCTATTCACGCTGAGAAAGTGACTTTTATTCCTGTAGGAGCACAGAGATGCAAGTGGTAGCAGACAAGTTAGAATCATGTGCTAAGTACATTTAGGAGATTTACTTCTACTTACCCTCTTTACCTTTGAGTAAAATAGAAAAGTATCTGCTTTGATTCCAATTGCTTTGCTATTGTTCCATTCACATTGAGAAAGTGACTTTTTTTCCTGAAGGAGAACAGACATGCAAGTGATACCAGACAGCTTAAAATGATGTACTGAGTAATGTTAGGAAGTGTACATCTACTTAGCACTCTGTACCTCTGAGTAAAATTGAATAGTATATTCTTCGAATCTGAAAGCATTGCTTTTGTTGCGAGCACAGCGAGAAAATGACTTTTTTTCGTGAAGAAGCACAGACAATCAAAGGGTGCCAGACAACTTAGAATCAGGTACTGAGTAAAGTTAGGACGTTTACATCAACTCAGTACTCAGTACCTTTGAGTAAAATTGAAAAGTATCTTTTGTGATTGCTATCACTTTGCTACTGTTCCATTCACATTGTGAAAGCAACTGTTTTTCCTGAAGGAGAACATATATGCAAGCGGTAGCAGACAAGTTAGAATCATGTGCTAAATACATTGAGAATGTCTACTTCTGCTTACCCTCTTTACCTTTGAGTAAAATTGAAAAGTATCTTCTTTGATTCCAGTTGCTTTGCTATTGTTCCATTCACATTGAGAAAGTGCCTTTTTTTCCTGAAGGAGCACAGACATGCAAGTGGTACCAGACAACACAGAACCATGTGCTAAGCAAAGTTAGGATGTTTACATCTACTTAGCACTCTGTACCTCTGAGTAAAATTGAATAGTATATTCTACGATTCTGAAAACATTGCATTTGTTGTGAGCACAGTGAGAAAATGACTTTTTTTCCTGAAGAAGCACAGACAATCAACGGGTGCCAGACAAGTTATAATCAGGTACTGAGTAAAGTTAGGATGCTTACAACAACTGAGCACTCAGTACCTTTGAGTAAAATTGAAAAGTATCTTCTTTGATTCCAACTGCTGTACTATTGTTCCATTCACGTTGAGAAAGTGACTTTTTTTCCTGAAGGAGCACGGAGATGCAAGTGGTAGCAGACAAGTTAGAATCATGTGCTAAGTACATTTAGGAGATTTACTTCTACTTACCCTCTTTACCTTTGAGTAAAATAGAAAAGTATCTTCTTTGATTCCAATTGATTTGGTAATCTTCCATTTACATTGAGAAAGTGACTTTTTTTCCTGAAGGAGCACAGACATGCAAGTGGTACCAGACAAGTTAGAATCATGTGCTAAGTACATTCAGGTCGTTTACATCTACTTACCCTCTTTACCTTTAAGTAAAATTGAGAAGTATCTTCTTTGATTCCAATTGATTTGGTATTCTTCCATTTACATTGAGAAAGTGACTTTTTTTCCTGAAGGAGCACAGAGATACAAGTGGTAGCAGACAAGTTAGAATCATGTGCTAAATACATTTAGGACATTTACTTCTACTTACCTTCTTTACTTTTGAGTAAAATTGAAAAGTATCCTCTATGATTCCAATTGCTTTGCTATTGTTCCATTCACATTGTGAAAGTGACTTTATTTCCAGAAGGAACAGAGACATGCAAGTGGTACCAGACAGCTTAGAATGATGTACTGAGTAATGTTAGGACTTTTACATCTACTTAGCACTCTGTACCTCTGAGTAAAATTGAATAGTATATTCTTCGATTCTGAAAACATTGCTTTTGTTGTGAGCACAGTGAGAAAGTGACTTTTGTTCCTGAAGAAGGAGAGACAATCAAAGGGTGCCAGACAACTTATAATCAGGTACTGAGTAAAGTTAGGACATTAACATCAGCTGAGCACTCAGTACCTTTGAGTAAAATTGAAAAGTATCTTCTGTGATTGCTATTGCTTTGCTATTGTTCTATTCACGCTGAGAAAGTGACTTTTATTCCTGTAGGAGCACAGAGATGCAAGTGGTAGCAGACAAGTTAGAATCATGTGCTAAGTACATTTAGGAGATTTACTTCTACTTACCCTCTTTACCTTTGAGTAAAATAGAAAAGTATCTGCTTTGATTCCAATTGCTTTGCTATTGTTCCATTCACATTGAGAAAGTGACTTTTTTTCCTGAAGGAGAACAGACATGCAAGTGATACCAGACAGCTTAAAATGATGTACTGAGTAATGTTAGGAAGTGTACATCTACTTAGCACTCTGTACCTCTGAGTAAAATTGAATAGTATATTCTTCGAATCTGAAAGCATTGCTTTTGTTGTGAGCACAGCGAGAAAATGACTTTTTTTCCTGAAGAAGCACAGACAATCAAAGGGTGCCAGACAACTTAGAATCAGGTACTGAGTAAAGTTAGGACGTTTACATCAACTGAGCACTCAGTACCTTTGAGTAAAATTGAAAAGTATCTTCTTTGATTCCAACTGCTGTACTATTGTTCCATTCACATTGAGAAAGTGACTTTTTTTCCTGAAGGAGCACGGAGATGCAAGTGGTAGCAGACAAGTTAGAATCATGTGCTAAGTACATTTAGGAGATTTACTTCTACTTACCCTCTTTACCTTTGAGTAAAATTGAAAAGTATCTTCTTTGATTCCAATTGCTTTGCTATTGTTCCATTCACATTGAGAAAGTGACTTTTTTTCCTGAAGAAGTACAGACAATCAATGGGTGCCAGACAACTTAGAATCAGGTACTGAGTAAAGTTAGGACGTTTACATCAACTCAGTACTCAGTACCCTTGAGTAAAATTGAAAAGTATCTTCTGTGATTGCTATCACTTTGCTACTGTTCCATTCACATTGTGAAAGCAACTGTTTTTCCTGAAGGAGAACATATATGCAAGCGGTAGCAGACAAGTTAGAATCATGTGCTAAATACATTGAGAATGTCTACTTCTGCTTACCCTCTTTACCTTTGAGTAAAATTGAAAAGTATCTTCTTTGATTCCAGTTGCTTTGCTATTGTTCCATTCACATTGAGAAAGTGCCTTTTTTTCCTGAAGGAGCACAGACATGCAAGTGGTACCAGACAACACAGAACCATGTGCTAAGCAAAGTTAGGACGTTTACATCTACTTAGCACTCTGTACCTCTGAGTAAAATTGAATAGTATATTCTTCGATTCTGAAAACATTGCTTTTGTTGTGAGCACAGTGAGAAAGTGACTTTTGTTCCTGAAGAAGGAGAGACAATCAAAGGGTGCCAGACAAGTTATAATCAGGTACTGAGTAAAGTTAGGATGCTTACATCAACTGAGCTCTCTGTACCTTTGAGTAAAATTGAAAAGTATCTTCTTTGATTCCAACTGCTGTACTATTGTTCCATTCACATTGAGAAAGTGACTTTTTTTCCTGAAGGAGCACAGAGATGCAAGTGGTAGCAGACAAGTTAGAATCATGTGCTAAGTACATTTAGGAGATTTACTTCTACGTACCCTGTTTACCTTTGGGAAAAATTGAAAAGTACCTTCTTTGATTCCAAATGCTCTGCTATTGTTTCATTCACGTTGAGAAAGTGACTTTTTTTCCTGAAGGAGCACAGACATGCAAGTGATACCAGACAGCTTAGAATGATGTACTGAGTAATGTTAGGAAGTGTACATCGACTTAGCACTCTGTACCTCTGAGTAAAATTGAATAGTATATTCTTCGAATCTGAAAGCATTGCTTTTGTTGTGAGCACAGTGAGAAAATGACTTTTTTTCCTGAAGAAGCACAGACAATCAAAGGGTGCCAGACAAGTTATAATGAGGTACTGAGTAAAGTTAGGATGCTTAACATCAACTGAGCACTCTGTACCTTTGAGTAAAATTGAAAAGTATCTTCTTTGATTCCAACTGCTGTACTATTGTTCCATTCACGTTGAGAAAGTGACTTTTTTTCCTGAAGGAGCACAGACATGCAAGTGGTACCAGACAAGTTAGAATCATGTGCTAAGTACATTCAGGTCGTTTACATCTACTTACCCTCTTTACCTTTAAGTAAAATTGAGAAGTATCTTCTTTAATTCCAATTGATTTGGTAATCTTCCATTTACATTGAGAAAGTGACTTTTTTTCCTGAAGGAGCACAGACATGCAAGTGGTACCAGACAAGTTAGAATCATGTGCTAAGTACATTCAGGTCGTTTACATCTACTTACCCTCTTTACCTTTAAGTAAAATTGAGAAGTATCTTCTTTGATTCCAATTGATTTGGTATTCTTCCATTTACATTGAGAAAGTGACTTTTTTTCCTGAAGGAGCACGGACATGCAAGTGATACCAGACTGCTTAAAATGATGTACTGAGTAATGTTAGGAAGTGTACATCTACTTAGCACACTGTACCTCTGATTAAAATTGAATAGTATATTCTTCGAATCTGAAAGCATTGCTTTTGTTGTGAGCACAGTGAGAAAATGACTTTTTTTCCTGAAGAAGTACAGACAATCAATGGGTGCCAGACAACTTAGAATCAAGTACTGAGTAAAGTTAGGACGTTTACATCAACTCAGTACTCAGTACCTTTGAGTAAAATTGAAAAGTATCTTCTGTGTTTGCTATCACTTTGCTACTGTTCCATTCACATTGTGAAAGCAACTTTTTTTCCTGAAGGAGAACATATATGCAAGCGGTAGCAGACAAGTTAGAATCATGTGCTAAGCAAAGTTAGGACGTTTACATCTACTTAGCACTCTGTACCTCTGAGTAAAATTGATTAGTATATTCTTCGATTCTGAAAACATTGCTTTTGTTGTGAGCACAGTGAGAAAATGACTTTTTTTCCTGAAGAAGCACAGACAATCAAAGAGTGCCAGACAAGTTATAATCAGGTACTGAGTAAAGTTAGGATGCTTACATCAACTGAGCTCTCTGTACCTTTGAGTAAAATTGAAAAGTATCTTCTTTGATTCCAACTGCTGTACTATTGTTCCATTCACATTGAGAAAGTGACTTTTTTTCCTGAAGGAGCACAGAGATGCAAGTGGTAGCAGACAAGTTAGAATCATGTGCTAAGTACATTTAGGAGATTTACTTCTACGTACCCTGTTTACCTTTGGGAAAAATTGAAAAGTACCTTCTTTGATTCCAAATGCTCTGCTATTGTTTCATTCACGTTGAGAAAGTGACTTTTTTTCCTGAAGGAGCACAGACATGCAAGTGATACCAGACAGCTTAGAATGATGTACTGAGTAATGTTAGGAAGTGTACATCTACTTAGCACTCTGTACCTCTGAGTAAAATTGAATAGTATATTCTTCGAATCTGAAAGCATTGCTTTTGTTGTGAGCACAGTGAGAAAATGACTTTTTTTCCTGAAGAAGCACAGACAATCAAAGGGTGCCAGACAAGTTATAATGAGGTACTGAGTAAAGTTAGGATGCTTACATCAACTGAGCATTCTGTACCTTTGAGTAAAATTGAAAAGTATCTTGTTTGATTCCAACTGCTGTACTATTGTTCCATTCAGGTTGAGAAAGTGACTTTTTTTCCTGAAGGAGCACAGACATGCAAGTGGTACCAGACAAGTTAGAATGATGTGCTAAGTACATTCAGGTCTTTTACATCTACTTACCCTCTTTACCTTTAAGTAAAATTGAGAAGTATCTTCTTTGATTCCAATTGATTTGGTAATCTTCCATTTACATTGAGAAAGTGACTTTTTTTCCTGAAGGAGCACAGACATGCAAGTGGTACCAGACAGCTTAAAATGATGTACTGAGTAATGTTAGGAAGTGTACATCTACTTAGCACTCTGCACCTCTGAGTAAAATTGAATAGTATATTCTTCGAATCTGAAAGCATTGCTTTTGTTGTGAGCACAGTGAGAAAATGACTTTTTTTCCTGAAGAAGCACAGACAATCAAAGGGTGCCAAACAACTTAGAATCAGGTACTGAGTAAAGTTAGGACGTTTACATCAACTGAGCACTCTGTACCTTTGAGTAAAATTGAAAAGTATCTTCAGTGATTGCTATGAGTTTGCTACTGTTCCATTCACATTCAGAAAGCAACTTTTTTTCCTAAAGGAGAACATATATGCAAGCGGTAGCAGACAAGTTAGAATCATGTGCTAAATACATTCAGGACGTTTAATTCTGCTTACCCTCTTTACCTTTGAGTAAAATTGAAAAGTATCTTCTTTGATTCCAACTGCTGTACTATTGTTCCATTCACATTGAGAAAGTGACTTTTTTTCCTGAAGGAGCACGGAGATGCAAGTGGTAGCAGACAAGTTAGAATCATGTGCTAAGTACATTTAGGAGATTTACTTCTACTTACCCTCTTTACCTTTGAGTAAAATTGAAAAGTATCTTCTTTGATTCCAATTGCTTTGCTATTGTTCCATTCACATTGAGAAAGTGACTTTTTTTCCTGAAGGAGCACGGACATGCAAGTGATACCAGACTGCTTAAAATGATGTACTGAGTAATGTTAGGAAGTGTACATCTACTTAGCACACTGTACCTCTGAGTAAAATTGAATAGTATATTCTTCGAATCTGAAAGCATTGCTTTTGTTGTGAGCACAGTGAGAAAATGACTTCTTTTCCTGAAGAAGTACAGACAATTAATGGGTGCCAGACAACTTAGAATCAGGTACTGAGTAAAGTTAGGACGTTTACATCAACTCAGTACTCAGTACCTTTGAGTAAAATTGAAAAGTATCTTCTGTGATTGCTATCACTTTGCTACTGTTCCATTCACATTGAGAAAGCAACTTTTTTTCCTGAAGGAGAACAGACATGCAAGTGGTACCAGACAACACAGAACCATGTGCTAAGCAAAGTTAGGACGTTTACATCTACTTAGCACTCTGTACCTCTGAGTAAAATTGATTAGTATATTCTTCGATTCTGAAAACATTGCTTTTGTTGTGAGCACAGTGAGAAAATGACTTTTTTTCCTGAAGAAGCACAGACAATCAAAGGGTGCCAGACAAGTTATAATCAGGTACTGAGTAAAGTTAGGATGCTTACATCAACTGAGCTCTCTGTACCTTTGAGTAAAATTGAAAAGTATCTTCTTTGATTCCACTGCTGCACTATTGTTCCATTCACATTGAGAAAGTGACTTTTTTTCCTGAAGGAGCACGGAGATGCAAGTGGTAGCAGACAAGTTAGAAACATGTGCTAAGTACATTTAGGAGATTTACTTCTACTTACCCTCTTTACCTTTGAGTAAAATAGAAAAGTATCTGCTTTGATTCCAATTGCTTTGCTATTCTTCCATTCACATTGAGAAAGTGACTTTTTTTCCTGAAGGAGAACAGACATGCAAGTGATACCAGACAGCTTAAAATGATGTACTGAGTAATGTTAGGATGTGTACATCTACTTAGCACTCTGTACCTCTGAGTAAAATTGAATAGTATATTCTTCGGATCTGAAAGCATTGCTTTTGTTGTGAGCACAGCGAGAAAATGACTTTTTTTCCTGAAGAAGCACAGACAATCAAAGGGTGCCAGACAACTTAGAATCAGGTACTGAGTAAAGTTAGGACGTTTACATCAACTCAGTACTCAGTACCTTTGAGTAAAATTGAAAAGTATCTTCTGTGTTTGCTATCACTTTGCTACTGTTCCATTCACATTGTGAAAGCAACTTTTTTTCCTGAAGGAGAACATATATGCAAGCGGTAGCAGACAAGTTAGAATCATGTGCTAAGCAAAGTTAGGACGTTTACATCTACTTAGCACTCTGTACCTCTGAGTAAAATTGAATAGTATATTCTTCGAATCTGAAAACATTGCTTTTGTTGTGAGCACAGTGAGAAAATGACTTTTTTTCCTGAAGAAGCACAGACAATCAAAGGGTGCCAGACAAGTTATAATCAGGTACTGAGTAAAGTTAGGATGCTTACATCAACTGAGCTCTCTGTACCTTTGAGTAAAATTGAAAAGTATCTTCTTTGATTCCAACTGCTGTACTATTGTTCCATTCACATTGAGAAAGTGACTTTTTTTCCTGAAGGAGCACAGAGATGCAAGTGGTAGCAGACAAGTTAGAATCATGTGCTAAGTACATTTAGGAGATTTACTTCTACGTACCCTGTTTACCTTTGGGAAAAATTGAAAAGTACCTTCTTTGATTCCAAATGCTCTGCTATTGTTTCATTCACGTTGAGAAAGTGACTTTTTTTCCTGAAGGAGCACAGACATGCAAGTGATACCAGACAGCTTAGAATGATGTACTGAGTAATGTTAGGAAGTGTACATCGACTTAGCACTCTGTACCTCTGAGTAAAATTGAATAGTATATTCTTCGAATCTGAAAGCATTGCTTTTGTTGTGAGCACAGTGAGAAAATGACTTTTTTTCCTGAAGAAGCACAGACAATCAAAGGGTGCCAGACAAGTTATAATGAGGTACTGAGTAAAGTTAGGATGCTTAACATCAACTGAGCACTCTGTACCTTTGAGTAAAATTGAAAAGTATCTTCTTTGATTCCAACTGCTGTACTATTGTTCCATTCACGTTGAGAAAGTGACTTTTTTTCCTGAAGGAGCACAGACATGCAAGTGGTACCAGACAAGTTAGAATCATGTGCTAAGTACATTCAGGTCGTTTACATCTACTTACCCTCTTTACCTTTAAGTAAAATTGAGAAGTATCTTCTTTGATTCCAATTGATTTGGTAATCTTCCATTTACATTGAGAAAGTGACTTTTTTTCCTGAAGGAGCACAGACATGCAAGTGGTACCAGACAAGTTAGAATCATGTGCTAAGTACATTCAGGTCGTTTACATCTACTTACCCTCTTTACCTTTAAGTAAAATTGAGAAGTATCTTCTTTGATTCCAATTGATTTGGTATTCTTCCATTTACATTGAGAAAGTGACTTTTTTTCCTGAAGGAGCACGGACATGCAAGTGATACCAGACTGCTTAAAATGATGTACTGAGTAATGTTAGGAAGTGTACATCTACTTAGCACACTGTACCTCTGAGTAAAATTGAATAGTATATTCTTCGAATCTGAAAGCATTGCTTTTGTTGTGAGCACAGTGAGAAAATGACTTTTTTTCCTGAAGAAGTACAGACAATCAATGGGTGCCAGACAACTTAGAATCAGGTACTGAGTAAAGTTAGGACGTTTACATCAACTCAGTACTCAGTACCTTTGAGTAAAATTGAAAAGTATCTTCTGTGATTGCTATCACTTTGCTACTGTTCCATTCACATTGAGAAAGCAACTTTTTTTCCTGAAGGAGAACAGACATGCAAGTGGTACCAGACAACACAGAACCATGTGCTAAGCAAAGTTAGGACGTTTACATCTACTTAGCACTCTGTACCTCTGAGTAAAATTGATTAGTATATTCTTCGATTCTGAAAACATTGCTTTTGTTGTGAGCACAGTGAGAAAATGACTTTTTTTCCTGAAGAAGCACAGACAATCAAAGGGTGCCAGACAAGTTATAATCAGGTACTGAGTAAAGTTAGGATGCTTACATCAACTGAGCTCTCTGTACCTTTGAGTAAAATTGAAAAGTATCTTCTTTGATTCCACTGCTGTACTATTGTTCCATTCACATTGAGAAAGTGACTTTTTTTCCTGAAGGAGCACGGAGATGCAAGTGGTAGCAGACAAGTTAGAATCATGTGCTAAGTACATTTAGGAGATTTACTTCTACTTACCCTCTTTACCTTTGAGTAAAATAGAAAAGTATCTGCTTTGATTCCAATTGCTTTGCTATTGTTCCATTCACATTGAGAAAGTGACTTTTTTTCCTGAAGGAGAAGAGACATGCAAGTGATACCAGACAGCTTAAAATGATGTACTGAGTAATGTTAGGATGTGTACATCTACTTAGCACTCTGTACCTCTGAGTAAAATTGAATAGTATATTCTTCGAATCTGAAAGCATTGTTTTTGTTGTGAGCACAGCGAGAAAATGACTTTTTTTCCTGAAGAAGCACAGACAATCAAAGGGTGCCAGACAACTTAGAATCAGGTACTGAGTAAAGTTAGGACGTTTACATCAACTCAGTACTCAGTACCTTTGAGTAAAATTGAAAAGTATCTTCTGTGTTTGCTATCACTTTGCTACTGTTCCATTCACATTGTGAAAGCAACTTTTTTTCCTGAAGGAGAACATATATGCAAGCGGTAGCAGACAAGTTAGAATCATGTGCTAAGCAAAGTTAGGACGTTTACATCTACTTAGCACTCTGTACCTCTGAGTAAAATTGATTAGTATATTCTTCGATTCTGAAAACATTGCTTTTGTTGTGAGCACAGTGAGAAAATGACTTTTTTTCCTGAAGAAGCACAGACAATCAAAGGGTGCCAGACAAGTTATAATCAGGTACTGAGTAAAGTTAGGATGCTTACATCAACTGAGCTCTCTGTACCTTTGAGTAAAATTGAAAAGTATCTTCTTTGATTCCAACTGCTGTACTATTGTTCCATTCACATTGAGAAAGTGACTTTTTTTCCTGAAGGAGCACAGAGATGCAAGTGGTAGCAGACAAGTTAGAATCATGTGCTAAGTACATTTAGGAGATTTACTTCTACGTACCCTGTTTACCTTTGGGAAAAATTGAAAAGTACCTTCTTTGATTCCAAATGCAAGTGATACCAGACAGCTTAGAATGATGTACTGAGTAATGTTAGGAAGTGTACATCTACTTAGCACTCTGTACCTCTGAGTAAAATTGAATAGTATATTCTTCGAATCTGAAAGCATTGCTTTTGTTGTGTGCACAGTGAGAAAATGACTTTTTTTCCTGAAGAAACACAGACAATCAAAGGGTGCCAGACAAGTTATAATGAGGTACTGAGTAAATTTAGGATGCTTACATCAACTGAGCATTCTGTACCTTTGAGTAAAATTGAAAAGTATCTTCTTTGATTCCAACTGCTGTACTATTGTTCCATTCACGCTGAGAAAGTGACTTTTTTTCCTGAAGGAGCACAGACATGCAAGTGGTACCAGACAAGTTAGAATCATGTGCTAAGTACATTCAGGTCGTTTAAATCTACTTACCCTCTTTACCTTTAAGTAAAATTGAGAAGTATCTTCTTTGATTCCAATTGATTTGGTAATCTTCCATTTACATTGAGAAAGTGACTTTTTTTCCTGAAGGAGCACAGACATGCAAGTGGTACCAGACAAGTTAGAATCATGTGCTAAGTACATTCAGGTCGTTTACATCTACTTACCCTCTTTACCTTTAAGTAAAATTGAGAAGTATCTTCTTTGATTCCAATTGATTTGGTATTCTTCCATTTACATTGAGAAAGTGACTTTTTTTCCTGAAGGAGCACAGAGATACAAGTGGTAGCAGACAAGTTAGAATCATGTGCTAAATACATTTAGGACATTTACTTCTACTTACCTTCTTTACTTTTGAGTAAAATTGAAAAGTATCCTCTATGATTCCAATTGCTTTGCTATTGTTCCATTCACATTGTGAAAGTGACTTTATTTCCAGAAGGAACAGAGACATGCAAGTGGTACCAGACAGCTTAGAATGATGTACTGAGTAATGTTAGGACTTTTACATCTACTTAGCACTCTGTACCTCTGAGTAAAATTGAATAGTATATTCTTCGATTCTGAAAACATTGCTTTTGTTGTGAGCACAGTGAGAAAGTGACTTTTGTTCCTGAAGAAGGAGAGACAATCAAAGGGTGCCAGACAAGTTATAATCAGGTACTGAGTAAAGTTAGGATGCTTACATCAACTGAGCTCTCTGTACCTTTGAGTAAAATTGAAAAGTATCTTCTTTGATTCCAACTGCTGTACTATTGTTCCATTCACATTGAGAAAGTGACTTTTTTTCCTGAAGGAGCACAGAGATGCAAGTGGTAGCAGACAAGTTAGAATCATGTGCTAAGTACATTTAGGAGATTTACTTCTACGTACCCTGTTTACCTTTGGGAAAAATTGAAAAGTACCTTCTTTGATTCCAAATGCTCTGCTATTGTTTCATTCACGTTGAGAAAGTGACTTTTTTTCCTGAAGGAGCACAGACATGCAAGTGATACCAGACAGCTTAGAATGATGTACTGAGTAATGTTAGGAAGTGTATATCGACTTAGCACTCTGTACCTCTGAGTAAAATTGAATAGTATATTCTTCGAATCTGAAAGCATTGCTTTTGTTGTGAGCACAGTGAGAAAATGACTTTTTTTCCTGAAGAAGCACAGACAATCAAAGGGTGCCAGACAAGTTATAATGAGGTACTGAGTAAAGTTAGGATGCTTAACATCAACTGAGCACTCTGTACCTTTGAGTAAAATTGAAAAGTATCTTCTTTGATTCCAACTGCTGTACTATTGTTCCATTCACGTTGAGAAAGTGACTTTTTTTCCTGAAGGAGCACAGACATGCAAGTGGTACCAGACAAGTTAGAATCATGTGCTAAGTACATTCAGGTCGCTAACATCTACTTACCCTCTTTACCTTTAAGTAAAATTGAGAAGTATCTTCTTTGATTCCAATTGATTTGGTAATCTTCCATTTACATTGAGAAAGTGACTTTTTTTCCTGAAGGAGCACGGAGATGCAAGTGGTAGCAGACAAGTTAGAATCATGTGCTAAGTACATTTAGGAGATTTACTTCTACTTACCCTCTTTACCTTTGAGTAAAATAGAAAAGTATCTGCTTTGATTCCAATTGCTTTGCTATTGTTCCATTCACATTGAGAAAGTGACTTTTTTTCCTGAAGGAGAACAGACATGCAAGTGATACCAGACAGCTTAAAATGATGTACTGAGTAATGTTAGGATGTGTACATCTACTTAGCACTCTGTACCTCTGAGTAAAATTGAATAGTATATTCTTCGAATCTGATAGCATTGCTTTTGTTGTGAGCACAGCAAGAAAATGACTTTTTTTCCTGAAGAAGCACAGACAATCAAAGGGTGCCAGACAACTTAGAATCAGGTACTGAGTAAAGTTAGGACGTTTACATCAACTCAGTACTCAGTACCTTTGAGTAAAATTGAAAAGTATCTTCTGTGTTTGCTATCACTTTGCTACTGTTCCATTCACATTGTGAAAGCAACTTTTTTTCCTGAAGGAGAACATATATGCAAGCGGTAGAAGACAAGTTAGAATCATGTGCTAAGCAAAGTTAGGACGTTTACATCTACTTAGCACTCTGTACCTCTGAGTAAAATTGATTAGTATATTCTTCGATTCTGAAAACATTGCTTTTGTTGTGAGCACAGTGAGAAAATGACTTTTTTTCCTGAAGAAGCACAGACAATCAAAGGGTGCCAGACAAGTTATAATCAGGTACTGAGTAAAGTTAGGATGCTTACATCAACTGAGCTCTCTGTACCTTTGAGTAAAATTGAAAAGTATCTTCTTTGATTCCAACTGCTGTACTATTGTTCCATTCACATTGAGAAAGTGACTTTTTTTCCTGAAGGAGCACAGAGATGCAAGTGGTAGCAGACAAGTTAGAATCATGTGCTAAGTACATTTAGGAGATTTACTTCTACGTAACCTGTTTACCTTTGGGAAAAATTGAAAAGTACCTTCTTTGATTCCAAATGCTCTGCTATTGTTTCATTCACGTTGAGAAAGTGACTTTTTTTCCTGAAGGAGCACAGACATGCAAGTGATACCAGACAGCTTAGAATGATGTACTGAGTAATGTTAGGAAGTGTACATCTACTTAGCACTCTGTACCTCTGAGTAAAATTGAATAGTATATTCTTCGAATCTGAAAGCATTGCTTTTGTTGTGAGCACAGTGAGAAAATGACTTTTTTTCCTGAAGAAACACAGACAATCAAAGGGTGCCAGACAAGTTATAATGAGGTACTGAGTAAAGTTAGGATGCTTACATCAACTGAGCATTCTGTACCTTTGAGTAAAATTGAAAAGTATCTTCTTTGATTCCAACTGCTGTACTATTGTTCCATTCACGCTGAGAAAGTGACTTTTTTTCCTGAAGGAGCACAGACATGCAAGTGGTACCAGACAAGTTAGAATCATGTGCTAAGTACATTCAGGTCGTTTAAATCTACTTACCCTCTTTACCTTTAAGTAAAATTGAGAAGTATCTTCTTTGATTCCAATTGATTTGGTAATCTTCCATTTACATTGAGAAAGTGACTTTTTTTCCTGAAGGAGCACAGACATGCAAGGGGTACCAGACAAGTTAGAATCATGTGCTAAGTACATTCAGGTCGTTTACATCTACTTACCCTCTTTACCTTTAAGTAAAATTGAGAAGTATCTTCTTTGATTCCAATTGATTTGGTATTCTTCCATTTACATTGAGAAAGTGACTTTTTTTCCTGAAGGAGCACAGAGATACAAGTGGTAGCAGACAAGTTAGAATCATGTGCTAAATACATTTAGGACATTTACTTCTACTTACCTTCTTTACTTTTGAGTAAAATTGAAAAGTATCCTCTATGATTCCAATTGCTTTGCTATTGTTCCATTCACATTGTGAAAGTGACTTTATTTCCAGAAGGAACAGAGACATGCAAGTGGTACCAGACAGCTTAGAATGATGTACTGAGTAATGTTAGGACTTTTACATCTACTTAGCACTCTGTACCTCTGAGTAAAATTGAATAGTATATTCTTCGATTCTGAAAACATTGCTTTTGTTGTGAGCACAGTGAGAAAGTGACTTTTGTTCCTGAAGAAGGAGAGACAATCAAAGGGTGCCAGACAACTTATAATCAGGTACTGAGTAAAGTTAGGACATTAACATCACCTGAGCACTCAGTACCTTTGAGTAAAATTGAAAAGTATCTTCTGTGATTGCTATTGCTTTGCTATTGTTCTATTCACGCTGAGAAAGTGACTTTTATTCCTGTAGGAGCACAGAGATGCAAGTGGTAGCAGACAAGTTAGAATCATGTGCTAAGTACATTTAGGAGATTTACTTCTACTTACCCTCTTTACCTTTGAGTAAAATAGAAAAGTATCTGCTTTGATTCCAATTGCTTTGCTATTGTTCCATTCACATTGAGAAAGTGACTTTTTTTCCTGAAGGAGAACAGACATGCAAGTGATACCAGACAGCTTAAAATGATGTACTGAGTAATGTTAGGAAGTGTACATCTACTTAGCACTCTGTACCTCTGAGTAAAATTGAATAGTATATTCTTCGAATCTGAAAGCATTGCTTTTGTTGTGAGCACAGCGAGAAAATGACTTTTTTTCCTGAAGAAGCACAGACAATCAAAGGGTGCCAGACAACTTAGAATCAGGTACTGAGTAAAGTTAGGACGTTTACATCAACTCAGTACTCAGTACCTTTGAGTAAAATTGAAAAGTATCTTCTGTGATTGCTATCACTTTGCTACTGTTCTATTCACATTGTGAAAGCAACTTTTTTTCCGGAAGGAGAACATATATGCAAGCGGTAGCAGACAAGTTAGAATCATGTGCTAAATACATTGAGAATGTCTACTTCTGCTTACCCTCTTTACCTTTGAGTAAAATTGAAAAGTATCTTCTTTAATTCCAGTTGCTTTGCTATTGTTCCATTCACATTGAGAAAGTGCCTTTTTTTCCTGAAGGAGCACAGACATGCAAGTGGTACCAGACAACACAGAACCATGAGCTAAGCAAAGTTAGGACGTTTACATCTACTTAGCACTCTGTACCTCTGAGTAAAATTGAATAGTATATTCTACGATTCTGAAAACATTGCATTTGTTGTGAGCACAGTGAGAAAATGACTTTTTTTCCTGAAGAAGCACAGACAATCAACGGGTGCCAGACAAGTTATAATCAGGTACTGAGTAAAGTTAGGATGCTTACATCAACTGAGCACTCAGTACCTTTGAGTAAAATTGAAAAGTATCTTCTTTGATTCCAACTGCTGTACTATTGTTGCATTCACATTGAGAAAGTGACTTTTTTTCCTGAAGGAGCACGGAGATGCAAGTGGTAGCAGACAAGTTAGAATCATGTGCTAAGTACATTTAGGAGATTTACTTCTACTTACCCTCTTTACCTTTGAGTAAAATTGAAAAGTATCTTTTTTGATTCCAATTGCTTTGCTATTGTTCCATTCACATTGAGAAAGTGACTTTTTTTCCTGAAGGAGCACAGAGATACAAGTGGTAGCAGACAAGTTAGAATCAAGTGCTAAATACATTTAGGACATTTACTTCTACTTACCTTCTTTACTTTTGAGTAAAATTGAAAAGTACCCTCTATGATTCCAATTGCTTTGCTATTGTTCCATTCACATTGTGAAAGTGACTTTATTTCCAGAAGGAACAGAGACATGCAAGTGGTACCAGACAGCTTAGAATGATGTACTGAGTAATGTTAGGACTTTTACATCTACTTAGCACTCTGTACCTCTGAGTAAAATTGAATAGTATATTCTTCGATTCTGAAAACATTGCTTTTGTTGTGAGCACAGTGAGAAAGTGACTTTTGTTCCTGAAGAAGGAGAGACAATCAAAGGGTGCCAGACAACTTATAATCAGGTACTGAGTAAAGTTAGGACATTAACATCATCTGAGCACTCAGTACCTTTGAGTAAAATTGAAAAGTATCTTCTGTGATTGCTATTGCTTTGCTATTGTTCTATTCACGCTGAGAAAGTGACTTTTATTCCTGTAGGAGCACAGAGATGCAAGTGGTAGCAGACAAGTTAGAATCATGTGCTAAGTACATTTAGGAGATTTACTTCTACTTACCCTCTTTACCTTTGAGTAAAATAGAAAAGTATCTGCTTTGATTCCAATTGCTTTGCTATTGTTCCATTCACATTGAGAAAGTGACTTTTTTTCCTGAAGGAGAACAGACATGCAAGTGATACCAGACAGCTTAAAATGATGTACTGAGTAATGTTAGGAAGTGTACATCTACTTAGCACTCTGTACCTCTGAGTAAAATTGAATAGTATATTCTTCGAATCTGAAAGCATTGCTTTTGTTGCGAGCACAGCGAGAAAATGACTTTTTTTCGTGAAGAAGCACAGACAATCAAAGGGTGCCAGACAACTTAGAATCAGGTACTGAGTAAAGTTAGGACGTTTACATCAACTCAGTACTCAGTACCTTTGAGTAAAATTGAAAAGTATCTTTTGTGATTGCTATCACTTTGCTACTGTTCCATTCACATTGTGAAAGCAACTGTTTTTCCTGAAGGAGAACATATATGCAAGCGGTAGCAGACAAGTTAGAATCATGTGCTAAATACATTGAGAATGTCTACTTCTGCTTACCCTCTTTACCTTTGAGTAAAATTGAAAAGTATCTTCTTTGATTCCAGTTGCTTTGCTATTGTTCCATTCACATTGAGAAAGTGCCTTTTTTTCCTGAAGGAGCACAGACATGCAAGTGGTACCAGACAACACAGAACCATGTGCTAAGCAAAGTTAGGATGTTTACATCTACTTAGCACTCTGTACCTCTGAGTAAAATTGAATAGTATATTCTACGATTCTGAAAACATTGCATTTGTTGTGAGCACAGTGAGAAAATGACTTTTTTTCCTGAAGAAGCACAGACAATCAACGGGTGCCAGACAAGTTATAATCAGGTACTGAGTAAAGTTAGGATGCTTACAACAACTGAGCACTCAGTACCTTTGAGTAAAATTGAAAAGTATCTTCTTTGATTCCAACTGCTGTACTATTGTTCCATTCACGTTGAGAAAGTGACTTTTTTTCCTGAAGGAGCACGGAGATGCAAGTGGTAGCAGACAAGTTAGAATCATGTGCTAAGTACATTTAGGAGATTTACTTCTACTTACCCTCTTTACCTTTGAGTAAAATAGAAAAGTATCTTCTTTGATTCCAATTGATTTGGTAATCTTCCATTTACATTGAGAAAGTGACTTTTTTTCCTGAAGGAGCACAGACATGCAAGTGGTACCAGACAAGTTAGAATCATGTGCTAAGTACATTCAGGTCGTTTACATCTACTTACCCTCTTTACCTTTAAGTAAAATTGAGAAGTATCTTCTTTGATTCCAATTGATTTGGTATTCTTCCATTTACATTGAGAAAGTGACTTTTTTTCCTGAAGGAGCACAGAGATACAAGTGGTAGCAGACAAGTTAGAATCATGTGCTAAATACATTTAGGACATTTACTTCTACTTACCTTCTTTACTTTTGAGTAAAATTGAAAAGTATCCTCTATGATTCCAATTGCTTTGCTATTGTTCCATTCACATTGTGAAAGTGACTTTATTTCCAGAAGGAACAGAGACATGCAAGTGGTACCAGACAGCTTAGAATGATGTACTGAGTAATGTTAGGACTTTTACATCTACTTAGCACTCTGTACCTCTGAGTAAAATTGAATAGTATATTCTTCGATTCTGAAAACATTGCTTTTGTTGTGAGCACAGTGAGAAAGTGACTTTTGTTCCTGAAGAAGGAGAGACAATCAAAGGGTGCCAGACAACTTATAATCAGGTACTGAGTAAAGTTAGGACATTAACATCAGCTGAGCACTCAGTACCTTTGAGTAAAATTGAAAAGTATCTTCTGTGATTGCTATTGCTTTGCTATTGTTCTATTCACGCTGAGAAAGTGACTTTTATTCCTGTAGGAGCACAGAGATGCAAGTGGTAGCAGACAAGTTAGAATCATGTGCTAAGTACATTTAGGAGATTTACTTCTACTTACCCTCTTTACCTTTGAGTAAAATAGAAAAGTATCTGCTTTGATTCCAATTGCTTTGCTATTGTTCCATTCACATTGAGAAAGTGACTTTTTTTCCTGAAGGAGAACAGACATGCAAGTGATACCAGACAGCTTAAAATGATGTACTGAGTAATGTTAGGAAGTGTACATCTACTTAGCACTCTGTACCTCTGAGTAAAATTGAATAGTATATTCTTCGAATCTGAAAGCATTGCTTTTGTTGTGAGCACAGCGAGAAAATGACTTTTTTTCCTGAAGAAGCACAGACAATCAAAGGGTGCCAGACAGCTTAGAATCAGGTACTGAGTAAAGTTAGGACGTTTACATCAACTGAGCACTCAGTACCTTTGAGTAAAATTGAAAAGTATCTTCTTTGATTCCAACTGCTGTACTATTGTTCCATTCACATTGAGAAAGTGACTTTTTTTCCTGAAGGAGCACGGAGATGCAAGTGGTAGCAGACAAGTTAGAATCATGTGCTAAGTACATTTAGGAGATTTACTTCTACTTACCCTCTTTACCTTTGAGTAAAATTGAAAAGTATCTTCTTTGATTCCAATTGCTTTGCTATTGTTCCATTCACATTGAGAAAGTGACTTTTTTTCCTGAAGAAGTACAGACAATCAATGGGTGCCAGACAACTTAGAATCAGGTACTGAGTAAAGTTAGGACGTTTACATCAACTCAGTACTCAGTACCCTTGAGTAAAATTGAAAAGTATCTTCTGTGATTGCTATCACTTTGCTACTGTTCCATTCACATTGTGAAAGCAACTGTTTTTCCTGAAGGAGAACATATATGCAAGCGGTAGCAGACAAGTTAGAATCATGTGCTAAATACATTGAGAATGTCTACTTCTGCTTACCCTCTTTACCTTTGAGTAAAATTGAAAAGTATCTTCTTTGATTCCAGTTGCTTTGCTATTGTTCCATTCACATTGAGAAAGTGCCTTTTTTTCCTGAAGGAGCACAGACATGCAAGTGGTACCAGACAACACAGAACCATGTGCTAAGCAAAGTTAGGACGTTTACATCTACTTAGCACTCTGTACCTCTGAGTAAAATTGAATAGTATATTCTTCGATTCTGAAAACATTGCTTTTGTTGTGAGCACAGTGAGAAAGTGACTTTTGTTCCTGAAGAAGGAGAGACAATCAAAGGGTGCCAGACAAGTTATAATCAGGTACTGAGTAAAGTTAGGATGCTTACATCAACTGAGCTCTCTGTACCTTTGAGTAAAATTGAAAAGTATCTTCTTTGATTCCAACTGCTGTACTATTGTTCCATTCACATTGAGAAAGTGACTTTTTTTCCTGAAGGAGCACAGAGATGCAAGTGGTAGCAGACAAGTTAGAATCATGTGCTAAGTACATTTAGGAGATTTACTTCTACGTACCCTGTTTACCTTTGGGAAAAATTGAAAAGTACCTTCTTTGATTCCAAATGCTCTGCTATTGTTTCATTCACGTTGAGAAAGTGACTTTTTTTCCTGAAGGAGCACAGACATGCAAGTGATACCAGACAGCTTAGAATGATGTACTGAGTAATGTTAGGAAGTGTACATCGACTTAGCACTCTGTACCTCTGAGTAAAATTGAATAGTATATTCTTCGAATCTGAAAGCATTGCTTTTGTTGTGAGCACAGTGAGAAAATGACTTTTTTTCCTGAAGAAGCACAGACAATCAAAGGGTGCCAGACAAGTTATAATGAGGTACTGAGTAAAGTTAGGATGCTTAACATCAACTGAGCACTCTGTACCTTTGAGTAAAATTGAAAAGTATCTTCTTTGATTCCAACTGCTGTACTATTGTTCCATTCACGTTGAGAAAGTGACTTTTTTTCCTGAAGGAGCACAGACATGCAAGTGGTACCAGACAAGTTAGAATCATGTGCTAAGTACATTCAGGTCGTTTACATCTACTTACCCTCTTTACCTTTAAGTAAAATTGAGAAGTATCTTCTTTAATTCCAATTGATTTGGTAATCTTCCATTTACATTGAGAAAGTGACTTTTTTTCCTGAAGGAGCACAGACATGCAAGTGGTACCAGACAAGTTAGAATCATGTGCTAAGTACATTCAGGTCGTTTACATCTACTTACCCTCTTTACCTTTAAGTAAAATTGAGAAGTATCTTCTTTGATTCCAATTGATTTGGTATTCTTCCATTTACATTGAGAAAGTGACTTTTTTTCCTGAAGGAGCACGGACATGCAAGTGATACCAGACTGCTTAAAATGATGTACTGAGTAATGTTAGGAAGTGTACATCTACTTAGCACACTGTACCTCTGATTAAAATTGAATAGTATATTCTTCGAATCTGAAAGCATTGCTTTTGTTGTGAGCACAGTGAGAAAATGACTTTTTTTCCTGAAGAAGTACAGACAATCAATGGGTGCCAGACAACTTAGAATCAAGTACTGAGTAAAGTTAGGACGTTTACATCAACTCAGTACTCAGTACCTTTGAGTAAAATTGAAAAGTATCTTCTGTGATTGCTATCACTTTGCTACTGTTCCATTCACATTGAGAAAGCAACTTTTTTTCCTGAAGGAGAACAGACATGCAAGTGGTACCAGACAACACAGAACCATGTGCTAAGCAAAGTTAGGACATTTACATCTACTTAGCCCTCTGTACCTCTGAGTAAAATTGATTAGTATATTCTTCGATTCTGATAACATTGCTTTTGTTGTGAGCACAGTGAGAAAATGACTTTTTTTCCTGAAGAAGCACAGACAATCAAAGGGTGCCAGACAAGTTATAATCAGGTACTGAGTAAAGTTAGGATGCTTACATCAACTGAGCTCTCTGTACCTTTGAGTAAAATTGAAAAGTATCTTCTTTGATTCCACTGCTGTACTATTGTTCCATTCACTTTGAGAAAGTGACTTTTTTTCCTGAAGGAGCACGGAGATGCAAGTGGTAGCAGACAAGTTAGAATCATGTGCTAAGTACATTTAGGAGATTTACTTCTACTTACCCTCTTTACCTTTGAGTAAAATAGAAAAGTATCTGCTTTGATTCCAATTGCTTTGCTATTGTTCCATTCACATTGAGAAAGTGACTTTTTTTCCTGAAGGAGAACAGACATGCAAGTGATACCAGACAGCTTAAAATGATGTACTGAGTAATGTTAGGATGTGTACATCTACTTAGCACTCTGTACCTCTGAGTAAAATTGAATAGTATATTCTTCGAATCTGAAAGCATTGCTTTTGTTGTGAGCACAGCGAGAAAATGACTTTTTTTCCTGAAGAAGCACAGACAATCAAAGGGTGCCAGACAACTTAGAATCAGGTACTGAGTAAAGTTAGGACGTTTACATCAACTCAGTACTCAGTACCTTTGAGTAAAATTGAAAAGTATCTTCTGTGTTTGCTATCACTTTGCTACTGTTCCATTCACATTGTGAAAGCAACTTTTTTTCCTGAAGGAGAACATATATGCAAGCGGTAGCAGACAAGTTAGAATCATGTGCTAAGCAAAGTTAGGACGTTTACATCTACTTAGCACTCTGTACCTCTGAGTAAAATTGATTAGTATATTCTTCGATTCTGAAAACATTGCTTTTGTTGTGAGCACAGTGAGAAAATGACTTTTTTTCCTGAAGAAGCACAGACAATCAAAGGGTGCCAGACAAGTTATAATCAGGTACTGAGTAAAGTTAGGATGCTTACATCAACTGAGCTCTCTGTACCTTTGAGTAAAATTGAAAAGTATCTTCTTTGATTCCAACTGCTGTACTATTGTTCCATTCACATTGAGAAAGTGACTTTTTTTCCTGAAGGAGCACAGAGATGCAAGTGGTAGCAGACAAGTTAGAATCATGTGCTAAGTACATTTAGGAGATTTACTTCTACGTACCCTCTTTACCTTTGGGAAAAATTGAAAAGTACCTTCTTTGATTCCAAATGCTCTGCTATTGTTTCATTCACGTTGAGAAAGTGACTTTTTTTCCTGAAGGAGCACAGACATGCAAGTGATACCAGACAGCTTAGAATGATGTACTGAGTAATGTTAGGAAGTGTACATCTACTTAGCACTCTGTACCTCTGAGTAAAATTGAATAGTATATTCTTCGAATCTGAAAGCATTGCTTTTGTTGTGAGCACAGTGAGAAAATGACTTTTTTTCCTGAAGAAACACAGACAATCAAAGGGTGCCAGACAAGTTATAATGAGGTACTGAGTAAAGTTAGGATGCTTACATCAACTGAGCATTCTGTACCTTTGAGTAAAATTGAAAAGTATCTTCTTTGATTCCAACTGCTGTACTATTGTTCCATTCACGCTGAGAAAGTGACTTTTTTTCCTGAAGGAGCACAGACATGCAAGTGGTACCAGACAAGTTAGAATCATGTGCTAAGTACATTCAGGTCGTTTAAATCTACTTACCCTCTTTACCTTTAAGTAAAATTGAGAAGTATCTTCTTTGATTCCAATTGATTTGGTAATCTTCCATTTACATTGAGAAAGTGACTTTTTTTCCTGAAGGAGCACAGACATGCAAGTGGTACCAGACAAGTTAGAATCATGTGCTAAGTACATTCAGGTCGTTTACATCTACTTACCCTCTTTACCTTTAAGTAAAATTGAGAAGTATCTTCTTTGATTCCAATTGATTTGGTATTCTTCCATTTACATTGAGAAAGTGACTTTTTTTCCTGAAGGAGCACAGAGATACAAGTGGTAGCAGACAAGTTAGAATCATGTGCTAAATACATTTAGGACATTTACTTCTACTTACCTTCTTTACTTTTGAGTAAAATTGAAAAGTATCCTCTATGATTCCAATTGCTTTGCTATTGTTCCATTCACATTGTGAAAGTGACTTTATTTCCAGAAGGAACAGAGACATGCAAGTGGTACCAGACAGCTTAGAATGATGTACTGAGTAATGTTAGGACTTTTACATCTACTTAGCACTCTGTACCTCTGAGTAAAATTGAATAGTATATTCTTCGATTCTGAAAACATTGCTTTTGTTGTGAGCACAGTGAGAAAGTGACTTTTGTTCCTGAAGAAGGAGAGACAATCAAAGGGTGCCAGACAAGTTATAATCAGGTACTGAGTAAAGTTAGGATGCTTACATCAACTGAGCTCTCTGTACCTTTGAGTAAAATTGAAAAGTATCTTCTTTGATTCCAACTGCTGTACTATTGTTCCATTCACATTGAGAAAGTGACTTTTTTTCCTGAAGGAGCACAGAGATGCAAGTGGTAGCAGACAAGTTAGAATCATGTGCTAAGTACATTTAGGAGATTTACTTCTACGTACCCTGTTTACCTTTGGGAAAAATTGAAAAGTACCTTCTTTGATTCCAAATGCTCTGCTATTGTTTCATTCACGTTGAGAAAGTGACTTTTTTTCCTGAAGGAGCACAGACATGCAAGTGATACCAGACAGCTTAGAATGATGTACTGAGTAATGTTAGGAAGTGTACATCGACTTAGCACTCTGTACCTCTGAGTAAAATTGAATAGTATATTCTTCGAATCTGAAAGCATTGCTTTTGTTGTGAGCACAGTGAGAAAATGACTTTTTTTCCTGAAGAAGCACAGACAATCAAAGGGTGCCAGACAAGTTATAATGAGGTACTGAGTAAAGTTAGGATGCTTAACATCAACTGAGCACTCTGTACCTTTGAGTAAAATTGAAAAGTATCTTCTTTGATTCCAACTGCTGTACTATTGTTCCATTCACGTTGAGAAAGTGACTTTTTTTCCTGAAGGAGCACAGACATGCAAGTGGTACCAGACAAGTTAGAATCATGTGCTAAGTACATTCAGGTCGTTTACATCTACTTACCCTCTTTACCTTTAAGTAAAATTGAGAAGTATCTTCTTTGATTCCAATTGATTTGGTAATCTTCCATTTACATTGAGAAAGTGACTTTTTTTCCTGAAGGAGCACAGACATGCAAGTGGTACCAGACAAGTTAGAATCATGTGCTAAGTACATTCAGGTCGTTTACATCTACTTACCCTCTTTACCTTTAAGTAAAATTGAGAAGTATCTTCTTTGATTCCAATTGATTTGGTATTCTTCCATTTACATTGAGAAAGTGACTTTTTTTCCTGAAGGAGCACGGACATGCAAGTGATACCAGACTGCTTAAAATGATGTACTGAGTAATGTTAGGAAGTGTACATCTACTTAGCACACTGTACCTCTGAGTAAAATTGAATAGTATATTCTTCGAATCTGAAAGCATTGCTTTTGTTGTGAGCACAGTGAGAAAATGACTTTTTTTCCTGAAGAAGTACAGACAATCAATGGGTGCCAGACAACTTAGAATCAGGTACTGAGTAAAGTTAGGACGTTTACATCAACTCAGTACTCAGTACCTTTGAGTAAAATTGAAAAGTATCTTCTGTGATTGCTATCAGTTTGCTACTGTTCCATTCACATTGAGAAAGCAACTTTTTTTCCTGAAGGAGAACAGACATGCAAGTGGTACCAGACAACACAGAACCATGTGCTAAGCAAAGTTAGGACGTTTACATCTACTTAGCACTCTGTACCTCTGAGTAAAATTGATTAGTATATTCTTCGATTCTGAAAACATTGCTTTTGTTGTGAGCACAGTGAGAAAATGACTTTTTTTCCTGAAGAAGCACAGACAATCAAAGGGTGCCAGACAAGTTATAATCAGGTACTGAGTAAAGTTAGGATGCTTACATCAACTGAGCTCTCTGTACCTTTGAGTAAAATTGAAAAGTATCTTCTTTGATTCCACTGCTGTACTATTGTTCCATTCACATTGAGAAAGTGACTTTTTTTCCTGGAGGAGCACGGAGATGCAAGTGGTAGCAGACAAGTTAGAATCATGTGCTAAGTACATTTAGGAGATTTACTTCTACTTACCCTCTTTACCTTTGAGTAAAATAGAAAAGTATCTGCTTTGATTCCAATTGCTTTGCTATTGTTCCATTCACATTGAGAAAGTGACTTTTTTTCCTGAAGGAGAACAGACATGCAAGTGATACCAGACAGCTTAAAATGATGTACTGAGTAATGTTAGGATGTGTACATCTACTTAGCACTCTGTACCTCTGAGTCAAATTGAATAGTATATTCTTCGAATCTGAAAGCATTGCTTTTGTTGTGAGCACAGCGAGAAAATGACTTTTTTTCCTGAAGAAGCACAGACAATCAAAGGGTGCCAGACAACTTAGAATCAGGTACTGAGTAAAGTTAGGACGTTTACATCAACTCAGTACTCAGTACCTTTGAGTAAAATTGAAAAGTATCTTCTGTGTTTGCTATCACTTTGCTACTGTTCCATTCACATTGTGAAAGCAACTTTTTTTCCTGAAGGAGAACATATATGCAAGCGGTAGCAGACAAGTTAGAATCATGTGCTAAGCAAAGTTAGGACGTTTACATCTACTTAGCACTCTGTACCTCTGAGTAAAATTGATTAGTATATTCTTCGATTCTGAAAACATTGCTTTTGTTGTGAGCACAGTGAGAAAATGACTTTTTTTCCTGAAGAAGCACAGACAATCAAAGGGTGCCAGACAAGTTATAATCAGGTACTGAGTAAAATTAGGATGCTTACATCAACTGAGCTCTCTGTACCTTTGAGTAAAATTGAAAAGTATCTTCTTTGATTCCAACTGCTGTACTATTG
The DNA here is from genome assembly GCF_030028105.1 of Mobula birostris. Lineage (NCBI taxonomy): Eukaryota > Metazoa > Chordata > Chondrichthyes > Myliobatiformes > Myliobatidae > Mobula > Mobula birostris. Next base: position 23,821,710 of record NC_092402.1, on the reverse strand, counting down.
TTCCATTCACATTGAGAAAGTGACTTTTTTTCCTGAAGGAGCACAGAGATGCAAGTGGTAGCAGACAAGTTAGAATCATGTGCTAAGTACATTTAGGAGATTTACTTCTACGTACCCTGTTTACCTTTGGGAAAAATTGAAAAGTACCTTCTTTGATTCCAAATGCTCTGCTATTGTTTCATTCACGTTGAGAAAGTGACTTTTTTTCCTGAAGGAGCACAGACATGCAAGTGATACCAGACAGCTTAGAATGATGTACTGAGTAATGTTAGGAAGTGTACATCTACTTAGCACTCTGTACCTCTGAGTAAAATTGAATAGTATATTCTACGATTCTGAAAACATTGCATTTGTTGTGAGCACAGTGAGAAAATGACTTTTTTTCCTGAAGAAGCACAGACAATCAACGGGTGCCAGACAAGTTATAATCAGGTACTGAGTAAAGTTAGGATGCTTACAACAACTGAGCACTCAGTACCTTTGAGTAAAATTGAAAAGTATCTTCTTTGATTCCAACTGCTGTACTATTGTTCCATTCACGTTGAGAAAGTGACTTTTTTTCCTGAAGGAGCACGGAGATGCAAGTGGTAGCAGACAAGTTAGAATCATGTGCTAAGTACATTTAGGAGATTTACTTCTACTTACCCTCTTTACCTTTGAGTAAAATAGAAAAGTATCTTCTTTGATTCCAATTGATTTGGTAATCTTCCATTTACATTGAGAAAGTGACTTTTTTTCCTGAAGGAGCACAGACATGCAAGTGGTACCAGACAAGTTAGAATCATGTGCTAAGTACATTCAGGTCGTTTACATCTACTTACCCTCTTTACCTTTAAGTAAAATTGAGAAGTATCTTCTTTGATTCCAATTGATTTGGTATTCTTCCATTTACATTGAGAAAGTGACTTTTTTTCCTGAAGGAGCACAGAGATACAAGTGGTAGCAGACAAGTTAGAATCATGTGCTAAATACATTTAGGACATTTACTTCTACTTACCTTCTTTACTTTTGAGTAAAATTGAAAAGTATCCTCTATGATTCCAATTGCTTTGCTATTGTTCCATTCACATTGTGAAAGTGACTTTATTTCCAGAAGGAACAGAGACATGCAAGTGGTACCAGACAGCTTAGAATGATGTACTGAGTAATGTTAGGACTTTTACATCTACTTAGCACTCTGTACCTCTGAGTAAAATTGAATAGTATATTCTTCGATTCTGAAAACATTGCTTTTGTTGTGAGCACAGTGAGAAAGTGACTTTTGTTCCTGAAGAAGGAGAGACAATCAAAGGGTGCCAGACAACTTATAATCAGGTACTGAGTAAAGTTAGGACATTAACATCATCTGAGCACTCAGTACCTTTGAGTAAAATTGAAAAGTATCTTCTGTGATTGCTATTGCTTTGCTATTGTTCTATTCATGCTGAGAAAGTGACGTTTATTCCTGTAGGAGCACAGAGATGCAAGTGGTAGCAGACAAGTTAGAATCATGTGCTAAGTACATTTAGGAGATTTACTTCTACTTACCCTCTTTACCTTTGAGTAAAATAGAAAAGTATCTGCTTTGATTCCAATTGCTTTGCTATTGTTCCATTCACATTGAGCAAGTGACTTTTTTTCCTGAAGGAGAACAGACATGCAAGTGATACCAGACAGCTTAAAATGATGTACTGAGTAATGTTAGGAAGTGTACATCTACTTAGCACTCTGTACCTCTGAGTAAAATTGAATAGTATATTCTTCGAATCTGAAAGCATTGCTTTTGTTGCGAGCACAGCGAGAAAATGACTTTTTTTCGTGAAGAAGCACAGACAATCAAAGGGTGCCAGACAACTTAGAATCAGGTACTGAGTAAAGTTAGGACGTTTACATCAACTCAGTACTCAGTACCTTTGAGTAAAATTGAAAAGTATCTTCTGTGATTGCTATCACTTTGCTACTGTTCCATTCACATTGTGAAAGCAACTGTTTTTCCTGAAGGAGAACATATATACAAGCGGTAGCAGACAAGTTAGAATCATGTGCTAAATACATTGAGAATGTCTACTTCTGCTTACCCTCTTTACCTTTGAGTAAAATTGAAAAGTATCTTCTTTGATTCCAGTTGCTTTGCTATTGTTCCATTCACATTGAGAAAGTGCCTTTTTTTCCTGAAGGAGCACAGACATGCAAGTGGTACCAGACAACACAGAACCATGTGCTAAGCAAAGTTAGGACGTTTACATCTACTTAGCACTCTGTACCTCTGAGTAAAATTGAATAGTATATTCTACGATTCTGAAAACATTGCATTTGTTGTGAGCACAGTGAGAAAATGACTTTTTTTCCTGAAGAAGCACAGACAATCAACGGGTGCCAGACAAGTTATAATCAGGTACTGAGTAAAGTTAGGATGCTTACAACAACTGAGCACTCAGTACCTTTGAGTAAAATTGAAAAGTATCTTCTTTGATTCCAACTGCTGTCCTATTGTTCCATTCACATTGAGAAAGTGACTTTTTTTCCTGAAGGAGCACGGAGATGCAAGTGGTAGCAGACAAGTTAGAATCATGTGCTAAGTACATTTAGGAGATTTACTTCTACTTACCCTCTTTACCTTTGAGTAAAATTGAAAAGTATCTTCTTTGATTCCAATTGCTTTGCTATTGTTTCATTCACGTTGAGAAAGTGACTTTTTTTCCTGAAGGAGCACGGACATGCAAGTGATACCAGACAGCTTAAAATGATGTACTGAGTAATGTTAGGAAGTGTACATCTACTTAGCACTCTGTACCTCTGAGTAAAATTGAATAGTATATTCTACGATTCTGAAAACATTGCATTTGTTGTGACCACAGTGAGAAAATGACATTTTTCCTGAAGAAGCACAGACAATCAAGTGTGCCAGACAAGTTATAATCAGGTACTGAGTAAAGTTAGGATGCTTACATCAGCTGAGCACTCAGTACCTTTGAGTAAAATTGAAAAGTATCTTCTGTGATTGCTATTGCTTTGCTATTATTCCATTCACGTTGAGAAAGTGATTTTATTTCCTCAAGGAGCACAGAGATGCAAGTGGTAGCAGACGAGTTAGAATCATGTGCTAAGTACATTTAGGACATTTACTTCTACGTACCCTGTTTATCTTTAGGAAAAATTGAAAAGTACCTTCTTTGATTCCAAATGCTTTGCTATTGTTTCATTCACGTTGAGAAAGTGACTTTTTTTCCTGAAGGAGAACATATATGCAAGCGGTAGCAGACAAGTTAGAATCATGTGCTAAATACATTCAGGACTTTTAATTCTGCTTACCCTCTTTACCTTTGAGTAAAACTGAAAAGTATCTTCTTTGATTCCAACTGCTGTACTATTGTTCCATTCACATTGAGAAAGTGACTTTTTTTCCTGAAGGAGCACGGACATGCAAGTGATACCAGACAGCTTAAAATGATGTACTGAGTAATGTTAGGAAGTGTACATCTACTTAGCACTCTGTACCTCTGAGTAAAATTGAATAGTATATTCTTCGATTCTGAAAACATTGCTTTTGTTGTGAGCACAGTGAGAAAGTGACTTTTGTTCCTGAAGAAGGAGAGACAATCAAAGGGTGCCAGACAACTTATAATCAGGTACTGAGTAAAGTTAGGACATTAACATCATCTGAGCACTCAGTACCTTTGAGTAAAATTGAAAAGTATCTTCTGTGATTGCTATTGCTTTGCTATTGTTCTATTCACGCTGAGAAAGTGACTTTTATTCCTGTAGGAGCACAGAGATGCAAGTGGTAGCAGACAAGTTAGAATCATGTGCTAAGTACATTTAGGAGATTTACTTCTACTTACCCTCTTTACCTTTGAGTAAAATAGAAAAGTATCTGCTTTGATTCCAATTGCTTTGCTATTGTTCCATTCACATTGAGAAAGTGACTTTTTTTCCTGAAGGAGCACGGACATGCAAGTGATACCAGACAGCTTAAAATGATGTACTGAGTAATGTTAGGAAGTGTACATCTACTTAGCACTCTGTACCTCTGAGTAAAATTGAATAGTATATTCTTCGAATCTGAAAGCATTGCTTTTGTTGTGAGCACAGTGAGAAAATGACTTTTTTTCCTGAAGAAGTACAGACAATCAATGGGTGCCAGACAACTTAGAATCAGGTACTGAGTAAAGTTAGGACGTTTACATCAACTCAGTACTCAGTACCTTTGAGTAAAATTGAAAAGTATCTTCTGTGATTGCTATCTCTTTGCTACTGTTCCATTCACTTTGAGAAAGCAACTTTTTTTCCTGAAGGAGAACAGACATGCAAGTGGTACCAGACAACACAGAACCATGTGCTAAGCAAAGTTAGGACGTTTACATCTACTTAGCACTCTGTACCTCTGAGTAAAATTGATTAGTATATTCTTCGATTCTGAAAACATTGCTTTTGTTGTGAGCACAGTGAGAAAATGACTTTTTTTCCTGAAGAAGCACAGACAATCAAAGGGTGCCAGACAAGTTATAATCAGGTACTGAGTAAAGTTAGGATGCTTACATCAACTGAGCTCTCTGTACCTTTGAGTAAAATTGAAAAGTATCTTCTTTGATTCCAACTGCTGTACTATTGTTCCATTCACATTGAGAAAGTGACTTTTTTTCCTGAAGGAGCACAGAGATACAAGTGGTAGCAGACAAGTTAGAATCATGTGCTAAATACATTTAGGACATTTACTTCTACTTACCTTCTTTACTTTTGAGTAAAATTGAAAAGTATCCTCTATGATTCCAATTGCTTTGCTATTGTTCCATTCACATTGTGAAAGTGACTTTATTTCCAGAAGGAACAGAGACATGCAAGTGGTACCAGACAGCTTAGAATGATGTACTGAGTAATGTTAGGACTTTTACATCTACTTAGCACTCTGTACCTCTGAGTAAAATTGAATAGTATATTCTTCGATTCTGAAAACATTGCTTTTGTTGTGAGCACAGTGAGAAAGTGACTTTTGTTCCTGAAGAAGGAGAGACAATCAAAGGGTGCCAGACAACTTATTATCAGGTACTGAGTAAAGTTAGGACATTAACATCATCTGAGCACTCAGTACCTTTGAGTAAAATTGAAAAGTATCTTCTGTGATTGCTATTGCTTTGCTATTGTTCTATTCACGCTGAGAAAGTGACTTTTATTCCTGTAGGAGCACAGAGATGCAAGTGGTAGCAGACAAGTTAGAATCATGTGCTAAGTACATTTAGGAGATTTACTTCTACTTACCCTCTTTACCTTTGAGTAAAATAGAAAAGTATCTGCTTTGATTCCAATTGCTTTGCTATTGTTCCATTCACATTGAGAAAGTGACTTTTTTTCCTGAAGGAGAACAGACATGCAAGTGATACCAGACAGCTTAAAATGATGTACTGAGTAATGTTAGGAAGTGTACATCCACTTAGCACTCTGTACCTCTGAGTAAAATTGAATAGTATATTCTTCGAATCTGAAAGCATTGCTTTTGTTGTGAGCACAGCGAGAAAATGACTTTTTTTCCTGAAGAAGCACAGACAATCAAAGGGTGCCAGACAACTTAGAATCAGGTACTGAGTAAAGTTAGGACGTTTACATCAACTGAGCACTCAGTACCTTTGAGTAAAATTGAAAAGTATCTTCTTTGATTCCAACTGCTGTACTATTGTTCCATTCACATTGAGAAAGTGACTTTTTTTCCTGAAGGAGCACAGAGATGCAAGTGGTAGCAGACAAGTTAGAATCATGTGCTAAGTACATTTAGGAGATTTACTTCTACTTACCCTCTTTACCTTTGAGTAAAATTGAAAAGTATCCTCTATGATTCCAATTGCTTTGCTATTGTTCCATTCACATTGTGAAAGTGACTTTATTTCCAGAAGGAACAGAGACATGCAAGTGGTACCAGACAGCTTAGAATGATGTACTGAGTAATGTTAGGACTTTTACATCTACTTAGCACTCTGTACCTCTGAGTAAAATTGAATAGTATATTCTTCGATTCTGAAAACATTGCTTTTGTTGTGAGCACAGTGAGAAAGTGACTTTTGTTCCTGAAGAAGGAGAGACAATCAAAGGGTGCCAGACAACTTATTATCAGGTACTGAGTAAAGTTAGGACATTAACATCATCTGAGCACTCAGTACCTTTGAGTAAAATTGAAAAGTATCTTCTGTGATTGCTATTGCTTTGCTATTGTTCTATTCACGCTGAGAAAGTGACTTTTATTCCTGTAGGAGCACAGAGATGCAAGTGGTAGCAGACAAGTTAGAATCATGTGCTAAGTACATTTAGGAGATTTACTTCTACTTACCCTCTTTACCTTTGAGTAAAATAGAAAAGTATCTGCTTTGATTCCAATTGCTTTGCTATTGTTCCATTCACATTGAGAAAGTGACTTTTTTTCCTGAAGGAGAACAGACATGCAAGTGATACCAGACAGCTTAAAATGATGTACTGAGTAATGTTAGGAAGTGTACATCCACTTAGCACTCTGTACCTCTGAGTAAAATTGAATAGTATATTCTTCGAATCTGAAAGCATTGCTTTTGTTGTGAGCACAGCGAGAAAATGACTTTTTTTCCTGAAGAAGCACAGACAATCAAAGGGTGCCAGACAACTTAGAATCAGGTACTGAGTAAAGTTAGGACGTTTACATCAACTGAGCACTCAGTACCTTTGAGTAAAATTGAAAAGTATCTTCTTTGATTCCAACTGCTGTACTATTGTTCCATTCACATTGAGAAAGTGACTTTTTTTCCTGAAGGAGCACAGAGATGCAAGTGGTAGCAGACAAGTTAGAATCATGTGCTAAGTACATTTAGGAGATTTACTTCTACTTACCCTCTTTACCTTTGAGTAAAATTGAAAAGTATCTTCTTTGATTCCAATTGCTTTGCTATTGTTCCATTCACATTGAGAAAGTGACTTTTTTTCCTGAAGGAGAACATATATGCAAGCGGTAGCAGACAAGTTAGAATCATGTGCTAAGTACATTTAGGACATTTACTTCTACGTACCCTGTTTATCTTTAGGAAAAATTGAAAAGTACCTCCTTTGATTCCAAATGCTTTGCTACTGTTTCATTCACGTTGAGAAAGTGACTTTTTTTCCTGAAGGAGAACATATATGCAAGCGGTAGCAGACAAGTTAGAATCATGTGCTAAATACATTCAGGACGTTTAATTCTGCTTACCCTCTTTACCTTTGAGTAAAACTGAAAAGTATCTTCTTTGATTCCAACTGCTGTACTATTGTTCCATTCACATTGAGAAAGTGACTTTTTTTCCTGAAGGAGCACGGACATGCAAGTGATACCAGACAGCTTAAAATGATGTACTGAGTAATGTTAGGAAGTGTACATCTACTTAGCACTCTGTACCTCTGAGTAAAATTGAATAGTATATTCTTCGAATCTGAAAGCATTGCTTTTGTTGTGAGCACAGTGAGAAAATGACTTTTTTTCCTGAAGAAGTACAGACAATCAATGGGTGCCAGACAACTTAGAATCAGGTACTGAGTAAAGTTAGGACGTTTACATCAACTCAGTACTCAGTACCTTTGAGTAAAATTGAAAAGTATCTTCTGTGATTGCTATCACTTTGCTACTGTTCCATTCACATTGTGAAAGCAACTGTTTTTCCTGAAGGAGAACATATATGCAAGCGGTAGCAGACAAGTTAGAATCATGTGCTAAATACATTGAGAATGTCTACTTCTGCTTACCCTCTTTACCTTTGAGTAAAATTGAAAAGTATCTTCTTTGATTCCAGTTGCTTTGCTATTGTTCCATTCACATTGAGAAAGTGCCTTTTTTTCCTGAAGGAGCACAGACATGCAAGTGGTACCAGACAACACAGAACCATGTGCTAAGCAAAGTTAGGACGTTTACATCTACTTAGCACTCTGTACCTCTGAGTAAAATTGAATAGTATATTCTACGATTCTGAAAACATTGCATTTGTTGTGAGCACAGTGAGAAAATGACTTTTTTTCCTGAAGAAGCACAGACAATCAACGGGTGCCAGACAAGTTATAATCAGGTACTGAGTAAAGTTAGGATGCTTACAACAACTGAGCACTCAGTACCTTTGAGTAAAATTGAAAAGTATCTTCTTTGATTCCAACTGCTGTCCTATTGTTCCATTCACATTGAGAAAGTGACTTTTTTTCCTGAAGGAGCACGGAGATGCAAGTGGTAGCAGACAAGTTAGAATCATGTGCTAAGTACATTTAGGAGATTTACTTCTACTTACCCTCTTTACCTTTGAGTAAAATTGAAAAGTATCTTCTTTGATTCCAATTGCTTTGCTATTGTTCCATTCACATTGAGAAAGTGACTTTTTTTCCTGAAGGAGCACGGACATGCAAGTGATACCAGACAGCTTAAAATGATGTACTGAGTAATGTTAGGAAGTGTACATCTACTTAGCACTCTGTACCTCTGAGTAAAATTGAATAGTATATTCTACGATTCTGAAAACATTGCATTTGTTGTGACCACAGTGAGAAAATGACTTTTTTTCCTGAAGAAGCACAGACAATCAAGTGTGCCAGACAAGTTATAATCAGGTACTGAGTAAAGTTAGGATGCTTACATCAGCTGAGCACTCAGTACCTTTGAGTAAAATTGAAAAGTATCTTCTGTGATTGCTATTGCTTTGCTATTATTCCATTCACGTTGAGAAAGTGATTTTATTTCCTCAAGGAGCACAGAGATGCAAGTGGTAGCAGACAAGTTAGAATCATGTGCTAAGTACATTTAGGACATTTACTTCTACGTACCCTGTTTATCTTTAGGAAAAATTGAAAAGTACCTTCTTTGATTCCAAATGCTTTGCTATTGTTTCATTCACGTTGAGAAAGTGACTTTTTTTCCTGAAGGAGAACATATATGCAAGCGGTAGCAGACAAGTTAGAATCATGTGCTAAATACATTCAGGACGTTTAATTCTGCTTACCCTCTTTACCTTTGAGTAAAACTGAAAAGTATCTTCTTTGATTCCAACTGCTGTACTATTGTTCCATTCACATTGAGAAAGTGACTTTTTTTCCTGAAGGAGCACGGACATGCAAGTGATACCAGACAGCTTAAAATGATGTACTGAGTAATGTTAGGAAGTGTACATCTACTTAGCACTCTGTACCTCTGAGTAAAATTGAATAGTATATTCTTCGAATCTGAAAGCATTGCTTTTGTTGTGAGCACAGTGAGAAAATGACTTTTTTTCCTGAAGAAGTACAGACAATCAATGGGTGCCAGACAACTTAGAATCAGGTACTGAGTAAAGTTAGGACGTTTACATCAACTCAGTACTCAGTACCTTTGAGTAAAATTGAAAAGTATCTTCTGTGATTGCTATCACTTTGCTACTGTTCCATTCACATTGAGAAAGCAACTTTTTTTCCTGAAGGAGAACAGACATGCAAGTGGTACCAGACAACACAGAACCATGTGCTAAGCAAAGTTAGGACGTTTACATCTACTTAGCACTCTGTACCTCTGAGTAAAATTGATTAGTATATTCTTCGATTCTGAAAACATTGCTTTTGTTGTGAGCACAGTGAGAAAATGACTTTTTTTCCTGAAGAAGCACAGACAATCAAAGGGTGCCAGACAAGTTATAATCAGGTACTGAGTAAAGTTAGGATGCTTACATCAACTGAGCTCTCTGTACCTTTGAGTAAAATTGAAAAGTGTCTTCTTTGATTCCAACTGCTGTACTATTGTTCCATTCACATTGAGAAAGTGACTTTTTTTCCTGAAGGAGCACAGAGATGCAAGTGGTAGCAGACAAGTTAGAATCATGTGCTAAGTACATTTAGGAGATTTACTTCTACTTACCCTCTTTACCTTTGAGTAAAATTGAAAAGTATTTTCTTTGATTCCAATTGCTTTGCTATTGTTCCATTCACGTTGAGAAAGTGACTTTTTTTCCTGAAGGAGCACAGACATGCAAGTGATACCAGACAGCTTAAAATGATGTACTGAGTAATGTTAGGAAGTGTACATCTACTTAGCACTCTGTACCTCTGAGTAAAATTGAATAGTATATTCTTCGAATCTGAAAACATTGCTTTTGTTGTGAGCACAGTGAGAAAATGACTTTTTGTCCTGAAGAAGCACAGAAAATCAACGGGTGCCAGACAAGTTATAATCAGGTACTGAGTAAAGTTAGGATGCTTACATCAACTGAGCATTCAGTACCTTTGAGTAAAATTGAAAAGTATCTTCTTTGATTCCAACTGCTGTACTATTGTTCCATTCACATTGAGAAAGTGACTTTTTTTCCTTAAGGAGCACAGAGATGCAAGTGGTAGCAGACAAGTTAGAATCATTTGCTAAGTACATTTAGGAGATTTATTTCTACTTACCCTCTTTACCTTTGAGTAAAATTGAAAAGTATCTTCTTTGATTCCAATTGCTTTGCTATTGTTCCATTCACATTGAGAAAGTGACTTTTTTTCCTGAAGGAGCACAGACATGCAAGTGACACCAGACAGCTTAAAATGATGTACTGAGTAATGTTAGGAAGTGTACATCTACTTAGCACTCTGTACCTCTGAGTAAAATTGAATAGTATATTCTTCGAATCTGAAAACATTGCTTTTGTTGTGAGCACAGTGAGAAAATGACTTTTTTTCCTGAAGAAGCACAGACAATCAAAGGGTGCCAGACAAGTTATAATCAGGTACTGAGTAAAGTTAGGATGCTTACATCAACTGAGCTCTCTGTACCTTTGAGTAAAATTGAAAAGTATCTTCTTTGATTCCAACTGCTGTACTATTGTTCCATTCACATTGAGAAAGTGACTTTTTTTCCTGAAGGAGCACGGAGATGCAAGTGGTAGCAGACAAGTTAGAATCATGTGCTAAGTACATTTAGGAGATTTACTTCTACTTACCCTCTTTACCTTTGAGTAAAATTGAAAAGTATCTTTTTTGATTCCAATTGCTTTGCTATTGTTCCATTCACATTGAGAAAGTGACTTTTTTTCCTGAAGGAGCACAGAGATACAAGTGGTAGCAGACAAGTTAGAATCAAGTGCTAAATACATTTAGGACATTTACTTCTACTTACCTTCTTTACTTTTGAGTAAAATTGAAAAGTACCCTCTATGATTCCAATTGCTTTGCTATTGTTCCATTCACATTGTGAAAGTGACTTTATTTCCAGAAGGAACAGAGACATGCAAGTGGTACCAGACAGCTTAGAATGATGTACTGAGTAATGTTAGGACTTTTACATCTACTTAGCACTCTGTACCTCTGAGTAAAATTGAATAGTATATTCTTCGATTCTGAAAACATTGCTTTTGTTGTGAGCACAGTGAGAAAGTGACTTTTGTTCCTGAAGAAGGAGAGACAATCAAAGGGTGCCAGACAACTTATAATCAGGTACTGAGTAAAGTTAGGACATTAACATCATCTGAGCACTCAGTACCTTTGAGTAAAATTGAAAAGTATCTTCTGTGATTGCTATTGCTTTGCTATTGTTCTATTCACGCTGAGAAAGTGACTTTTATTCCTGTAGGAGCACAGAGATGCAAGTGGTAGCAGACAAGTTAGAATCATGTGCTAAGTACATTTAGGAGATTTACTTCTACTTACCCTCTTTACCTTTGAGTAAAATAGAAAAGTATCTGCTTTGATTCCAATTGCTTTGCTATTGTTCCATTCACATTGAGAAAGTGACTTTTTTTCCTGAAGGAGAACAGACATGCAAGTGATACCAGACAGCTTAAAATGATGTACTGAGTAATGTTAGGAAGTGTACATCTACTTAGCACTCTGTACCTCTGAGTAAAATTGAATAGTATATTCTTCGAATCTGAAAGCATTGCTTTTGTTGCGAGCACAGCGAGAAAATGACTTTTTTTCGTGAAGAAGCACAGACAATCAAAGGGTGCCAGACAAGTTATAATCAGGTACTGAGTAAAGTTAGGATGCTTACAACAACTGAGCACTCAGTACCTTTGAGTAAAATTGAAAAGTATCTTCTTTGATTCCAACTGCTGTACTATTGTTCCATTCACGTTGAGAAAGTGACTTTTTTTCCTGAAGGAGCACGGAGATGCAAAAGTAGCAGACAAGTTAGAATCATGTGCTAAGTACATTTAGGAGATTTACTTCTACTTACCCTCTTTACCTTTGAGTAAAATAGAAAAGTATCTTCTTTGATTCCAATTGATTTGGTAATCTTCCATTTACATTGAGAAAGTGACTTTTTTTCCTGAAGGAGCACAGACATGCAAGTGGTACCAGACAAGTTAGAATCATGTGCTAAGTACATTCAGGTCGTTTACATCTACTTACCCTCTTTACCTTTAAGTAAAATTGAGAAGTATCTTCTTTGATTCCAATTGATTTGGTATTCTTCCATTTACATTGAGAAAGTGACTTTTTTTCCTGAAGGAGCACAGAGATACAAGTGGTAGCAGACAAGTTAGAATCATGTGCTAAATACATTTAGGACATTTACTTCTACTTACCTTCTTTACTTTTGAGTAAAATTGAAAAGTATCCTCTATGATTCCAATTGCTTTGCTATTGTTCCATTCACATTGTGAAAGTGACTTTATTTCCAGAAGGAACAGAGACATGCAAGTGGTACCAGACAGCTTAGAATGATGTACTGAGTAATGTTAGGACTTTTACATCTACTTAGCACTCTGTACCTCTGAGTAAAATTGAATAGTATATTCTTCGATTCTGAAAACATTGCTTTTGTTGTGAGCACAGTGAGAAAGTGACTTTTGTTCCTGAAGAAGGAGAGACAATCAAAGGGTGCCAGACAACTTATAATCAGGTACTGAGTAAAGTTAGGACATTAACATCATCTGAGCACTCAGTACCTTTGAGTAAAATTGAAAAGTATCTTCTGTGATTGCTATTGCTTTGCTATTGTTCTATTCACGCTGAGAAAGTGACTTTTATTCCTGTAGGAGCACAGAGATGCAAGTGGTAGCAGACAAGTTAGAATCATGTGCTAAGTACATTTAGGAGATTTACTTCTACTTACCCTCTTTACCTTTGAGTAAAATAGAAAAGTATCTGCTTTGATTCCAATTGCTTTGCTATTGTTCCATTCACATTGAGAAAGTGACTTTTTTTCCTGAAGGAGAACAGACATGCAAGTGATACCAGACAGCTTAAAATGATGTACTGAGTAATGTTAGGAAGTGTACATCTACTTAGCACTCTGTACCTCTGAGTAAAATTGAATAGTATATTCTTCGAATCTGAAAGCATTGCTTTTGTTGTGAGCACAGCGAGAAAATGACTTTTTTTCCTGAAGAAGCACAGACAATCAAAGGGTGCCAGACAACTTAGAATCAGGTACTGAGTAAAGTTAGGACGTTTACATCAACTGAGCACTCAGTACCTTTGAGTAAAATTGAAAAGTATCTTCTGTGATTGCTATCACTTTGCTACTGTTCCATTCACATTGTGAAAGCAACTGTTTTTCCTGAAGGAGAACATATATGCAAGCGGTAGCAGACAAGTTAGAATCATGTGCTAAATACATTGTGAATGTCTACTTCTGCTTACCCTCTTTACCTTTGAGTAAAATTGAAAAGTATCTTCTTTGATTCCAGTTGCTTTGCTATTGTTCCATTCACATTGAGAAAGTGCCTTTTTTTCCTGAAGGAGCACAGACATGCAAGTGGTACCAGACAACACAGAACCATGTGCTAAGCAAAGTTAGGACGTTTACATCTACTTAGCACTCTGTACCTCTGAGTAAAATTGAATAGTATATTCTACGATTCTGAAAACATTGCATTTGTTGTGAGCACAGTGAGAAAATGACTTTTTTTCCTGAAGAAGCACAGACAATCAACGGGTGCCAGACAAGTTATAATCAGGTACTGAGTAAAGTTAGGATGCTTACAACAACTGAGCACTCAGTACCTTTGAGTAAAATTGAAAAGTATCTTCTTTGATTCCAACTGCTGTCCTATTGTTCCATTCACATTGAGAAAGTGACTTTTTTTCCTGAAGGAGCACGGAGATGCAAGTGGTAGCAGACAAGTTAGAATCATGTGCTAAGTACATTTAGGAGATTTACTTCTACTTAGGAAGTGTACATCTACTTAGCACTCTGTACCTCTGAGTAAAATTGAATAGTATATTCTTCGAATCTGAAAGCATTGCTTTTGTTGTGAGCACAGTGAGAAAATGACTTTTTTTCCTGAAGAAGTACAGACAATCAATGGGTGCCAGACAACTTAGAATCAGGTACTGAGTAAAGTTAGGACGTTTACATCAACTCAGTACTCAGTACCTTTGAGTAAAATTGAAAAGTATCTTCTGTGATTGCTATCACTTTGCTACTGTTCCATTCACATTGTGAAAGCAACTGTTTTTCCTGAAGGAGAACATATATGCAAGCGGTAGCAGACAAGTTAGAATCATGTGCTAAATACATTGAGAATGTCTACTTCTGCTTACCCTCTTTACCTTTGAGTAAAATTGAAAAGTATCTTCTTTGATTCCAGTTGCTTTGCTATTGTTCCATTCACATTGAGAAAGTGCCTTTTTTTCCTGAAGGAGCACAGACATGCAAGTGGTACCAGACAACACAGAACCATGTGCTAAGCAAAGTTAGGACGTTTACATCTACTTAGCACTCTGTACCTCTGAGTAAAATTGAATAGTATATTCTACGATTCTGAAAACATTGCATTTGTTGTGAGCACAGTGAGAAAATGACTTTTTTTCCTGAAGAAGCACAGACAATCAACGGGTGCCAGACAAGTTATAATCAGGTACTGAGTAAAGTTAGGATGCTTACAACAACTGAGCACTCAGTACCTTTGAGTAAAATTGAAAAGTATCTTCTTTGATTCCAACTGCTGTCCTATTGTTCCATTCACATTGAGAAAGTGACTTTTTTTCCTGAAGGAGCACGGAGATGCAAGTGGTAGCAGACAAGTTAGAATCATGTGCTAAGTACATTTAGGAGATTTACTTCTACTTACCCTCTTTACCTTTGAGTAAAATTGAAAAGTATCTTCTTTGATTCCAATTGCTTTGCTATTGTTCCATTCACATTGAGAAAGTGACTTTTTTTCCTGAAGGAGCACGGACATGCAAGTGATACCAGACAGCTTAAAATGATGTACTGAGTAATGTTAGGAAGTGTACATCTACTTAGCACTCTGTACCTCTGAGTAAAATTGAATAGTATATTCTACGATTCTGAAAACATTGCATTTGTTGTGACCACAGTGAGAAAATGACTTTTTTTCCTGAAGAAGCACAGACAATCAAGTGTGCCAGACAAGTTATAATCAGGTACTGAGTAAAGTTAGGATGCTTACATCAGCTGAGCACTCAGTACCTTTGAGTAAAATTGAAAAGTATCTTCTGTGATTGCTATTGCTTTGCTATTATTCCATTCACGTTGAGAAAGTGATTTTATTTCCTCAAGGAGCACAGAGATGCAAGTGGTAGCAGACAAGTTAGAATCATGTGCTAAGTACATTTAGGACATTTACTTCTACGTACCCTGTTTATCTTTAGGAAAAATTGAAAAGTACCTTCTTTGATTCCAAATGCTTTGCTATTGTTTCATTCACGTTGAGAAAGTGACTTTTTTTCCTGAAGGAGAACATATATGCAAGCGGTAGCAGACAAGTTAGAATCATGTGCTAAATACATTCAGGACGTTTAATTCTGCTTACCCTCTTTACCTTTGAGTAAAACTGAAAAGTATCTTCTTTGATTCCAACTGCTGTACTATTGTTCCATTCACATTGAGAAAGTGACTTTTTTTCCTGAAGGAGCACGGACATGCAAGTGATACCAGACAGCTTAAAATGATGTACTGAGTAATGTTAGGAAGTGTACATCTACTTAGCACTCTGTACCTCTGAGTAAAATTGAATAGTATATTCTTCGAATCTGAAAGCATTGCTTTTGTTGTGAGCACAGTGAGAAAATGACTTTTTTTCCTGAAGAAGTACAGACAATCAATGGGTGCCAGACAACTTAGAATCAGGTACTGAGTAAAGTTAGGACGTTTACATCAACTCAGTACTCAGTACCTTTGAGTAAAATTGAAAAGTATCTTCTGTGATTGCTATCACTTTGCTACTGTTCCATTCACATTGAGAAAGCAACTTTTTTTCCTGAAGGAGAACAGACATGCAAGTGGTACCAGACAACACAGAACCATGTGCTAAGCAAAGTTAGGACGTTTACATCTACTTAGCACTCTGTACCTCTGAGTAAAATTGATTAGTATATTCTTCGATTCTGAAAACATTGCTTTTGTTGTGAGCACAGTGAGAAAATGACTTTTTTTCCTGAAGAAGCACAGACAATCAAAGGGTGCCAGACAAGTTATAATCAGGTACTGAGTAAAGTTAGGATGCTTACATCAACTGAGCTCTCTGTACCTTTGAGTAAAATTGAAAAGTGTCTTCTTTGATTCCAACTGCTGTACTATTGTTCCATTCACATTGAGAAAGTGACTTTTTTTCCTGAAGGAGCACAGAGATGCAAGTGGTAGCAGACAAGTTAGAATCATGTGCTAAGTACATTTAGGAGATTTACTTCTACTTACCCTCTTTACCTTTGAGTAAAATTGAAAAGTATTTTCTTTGATTCCAATTGCTTTGCTATTGTTCCATTCACGTTGAGAAAGTGACTTTTTTTCCTGAAGGAGCACAGACATGCAAGTGATACCAGACAGCTTAAAATGATGTACTGAGTAATGTTAGGAAGTGTACATCTACTTAGCACTCTGTACCTCTGAGTAAAATTGAATAGTATATTCTTCGAATCTGAAAACATTGCTTTTGTTGTGAGCACAGTGAGAAAATGACTTTTTTTCCTGAAGAAGCACAGACAATCAACGGGTGCCAGACAAGTTATAATCAGGTACTGAGTAAAGTTAGGATGCTTACATCAACTGAGCATTCAGTACCTTTGAGTAAAATTGAAAAGTATCTTCTTTGATTCCAACTGCTGTACTATTGTTCCATTCACATTGAGAAAGTGACTTTTTTTCCTTAAGGAGCACAGAGATGCAAGTGGTAGCAGACAAGTTAGAATCATGTGCTAAGTACATTTAGGAGATTTATTTCTACTTACCCTCTTTACCTTTGAGTAAAATTGAAAAGTATCTTCTTTGATTCCAATTGCTTTGCTATTGTTCCATTCACATTGAGAAAGTGACTTTTTTTCCTGAAGGAGCACAGACATGCAAGTGACACCAGACAGCTTAAAATGATGTACTGAGTAATGTTAGGAAGTGTACATCTACTTAGCACTCTGTACCTCTGAGTAAAATTGAATAGTATATTCTTCGAATCTGAAAACATTGCTTTTGTTGTGAGCACAGTGAGAAAATGACTTTTTTTCCTGAAGAAGCACAGACAATCAAAGGGTGCCAGACAAGTTATAATCAGGTACTGAGTAAAGTTAGGATGCTTACATCAACTGAGCTCTCTGTACCTTTGAGTAAAATTGAAAAGTATCTTCTTTGATTCCAACTGCTGTACTATTGTTCCATTCACATTGAGAAAGTGACTTTTTTTCCTGAAGGAGCACAGAGATGCAAGTGGTAGCAGACAAGTTAGAATCATGTGCTAAGTACATTTAGGAGATTTACTTCTACGTACCCTGTTTACCTTTGGGAAAAATTGAAAAGTATCTTCTTTGATTCCAACTGCTGTACTATTGTTCCATTCACATTGAGAAAGTGACTTTTTTTCCTGAAGGAGCACAGACATGCAAGTGATACCAGACAGCTTAGAATGATGTACTGAGTAATGTTAGGAAGTGTACATCGACTTAGCACTCTGTACCTCTGAGTAAAATTGAATAGTATATTCTTCGAATCTGAAAGCATTGCTTTTGTTGTGAGCACAGTGAGAAAATGACTTTTTTTCCTGAAGGAGCACAGAGATGCAAGTGGTACCAGACAAGTTAGAATCATGTGCTAAGTACATTCAGGTCGTTTACATCTACTTATCCTCTTTACCTTTAAGTAAAATTGAGAAGTATCTTCTTTGATTCCAATTGATTTGGTAATCTTCCATTTACATTGAGAAAGTGACTTTTTTTCCTGAAGGAGCACAGACATGCAAGTGGTACCAGACAAGTTAGAATCATGTGCTAAGTACATTCAGGTCGTTTACATCTACTTACCCTCTTTACCTTTAAGTAAAATTGAGAAGTATCTTCTTTGATTCCAATTGATTTGGTATTCTTCCATTTACATTGAGAAAGTGACTTTTTTTCCTGAAGGAGCACAGAGATCCAAGTGGTAGCAGACAAGTTAGAATCATGTGCTAAATACATTTAGGACATTTACTTCTACTTACCTTCTTTACTTTTGAGTAAAATTGAAAAGTATCCTCTATGATTCCAATTGCTTTGCTATTGTTCCATTCACATTGTGAAAGTGACTTTATTTCCAGAAGGAACAGAGACATGCAAGTGGTACCAGACAACTTAGAATGATGTACTGAGTAATGTTAGGACTTTTACATCTACTTAGCACTCTGTACCTCTGAGTAAAATTGAATAGTATATTCTTCGATTCTGAAAACATTGCTTTTGTTGTGAGCACAGTGAGAAAGTGACTTTTGTTCCTGAAGAAGGAGAGACAATCAAAGGGTGCCAGACAACTTATAATCAGGTACTGAGTAAAGTTAGGACATTAACATCATCTGAGCACTCAGTACCTTTGAGTAAAATTGAAAAGTATCTTCTGTGATTGCTATTGCTTTGCTATTGTTCTATTCACGCTGAGAAAGTGACTTTTATTCCTGTAGGAGCACAGAGATGCAAGTGGTAGCAGACAAGTTAGAATCATGTGCTAAGTACATTTAGGAGATTTACTTCTACGTACCCTGTTTACCTTTGGGAAAAATTGAAAAGTACCTTCTTTGATTCCAAATGCTCTGCTATTGTTTCAGTCACGTTGAGAAAGTGACTTTTTTTCCTGAAGGAGCACAGACATGCAAGTGATACCAGACAGCTTAGAATGATGTACTGAGTAATGTTAGGAAGTGTACATCTACTTAGCACTCTGTACCTCTGAGTAAAATTGAATAGTATATTCTTCGAATCTGAAAGCATTGCTTTTGTTGTGAGCACAGTGAGAAAATGACTTTTTTTCCTGAAGAAGCACAGACAATCAAAGGGTGCCAGACAAGTTATAATGAGGTACTGAGTAAAGTTAGGATGCTTACATCAACTGAGCATTCTGTACCTTTGAGTAAAATTGAAAAGTATCTTCTTTGATTCCAACTGCTGTACTATTGTTCCATTCAGGTTGAGAAAGTGACTTTTTTTCCTGAAGGAGCACAGACATGCAAGTGGTACCAGACAAGTTAGAATGATGTGCTAAGTACATTCAGGTCGTTTACATCTACTTACCCTCTTTACCTTTAAGTAAAATTGAGAAGTATCTTCTTTGATTCCAATTGATTTGGTAATCTTCCATTTACATTGAGAAAGTGACTTTTTTTCCTGAAGGAGCACAGACATGCAAGTGGTACCAGACAGCTTAAAATGATGTACTGAGTAACGTTAGGAAGTGTACATCTACTTAGCACTCTGCACCTCTGAGTAAAATTGAATAGTATATTCTTCGAATCTGAAAGCATTGCTTTTGTTGTGAGCACAGTGAGAAAATGACTTTTTTTCCTGAAGAAGCACAGACAATCAAAGGGTGCCAGACAACTTAGAATCAGGTACTGAGTAAAGTTAGGACGTTTACATCAACTCAGTACTCAGTACCTTTGAGTAAAATTGAAAAGTATCTTCTGTGATTGCTATCACTTTGCTACTGTTCCATTCACATTGAGAAAGCAACTTTTTTTCCTGAAGGAGAACAGACATGCAAGTGGTACCAGACAACACAGAACCATGTGCTAAGCAAAGTTAGGACGTTTACATCTACTTAGCACTCTGTACCTCTGAGTAAAATTGATTAGTATATTCTTCGATTCTGAAAACATTGCTTTTGTTGTGAGCACAGTGAGAAAATGACTTTTTTTCCTGAAGAAGCACAGACAATCAAAGGGTGCCAGACAAGTTATAATCAGGTACTGAGTAAAGTTAGGATGCTTACATCAACTGAGCTCTCTGTACCTTTGAGTAAAATTGAAAAGTATCTTCTTTGATTCCACTGCTGTACTATTGTTCCATTCACATTGAGAAAGTGACTTTTTTTCCTGAAGGAGCACGGAGATGCAAGTGGTAGCAGACAAGTTAGAATCATGTGCTAAGTACATTTAGGAGATTTACTTCTACTTACCCTCTTTACCTTTGAGTAAAATAGAAAAGTATCTGCTTTGATTCCAATTGCTTTGCTATTGTTCCATTCACATTGAGAAAGTGACTTTTTTTCCTGAAGGAGAACAGACATGCAAGTGATACCAGACAGCTTAAAATGATGTACTGAGTAATGTTAGGATGTGTACATCTACTTAGCACTCTGTACCTCTGAGTAAAATTGAATAGTATATTCTTCGAATCTGAAAGCATTGCTTTTGTTGTGAGCACAGCGAGAAAATGACTTTTTTTCCTGAAGAAGCACAGACAATCAAAGGGTGCCAGACAACTTAGAATCAGGTACTGAGTAAAGTTAGGACGTTTACATCAACTCAGTACTCAGTACCTTTGAGTAAAATTGAAAAGTATCTTCTGTGTTTGCTATCACTTTGCTACTGTTCCATTCACATTGTGAAAGCAACTTTTTTTCCTGAAGGAGAACATATATGCAAGCGGTAGCAGACAAGTTAGAATCATGTGCTAAGCAAAGTTAGGACGTTTACATCTACTTAGCACTCTGTACCTCTGAGTAAAATTGAATAGTATATTCTTCGAATCTGAAAACATTGCTTTTGTTGTGAGCACAGTGAGAAAATGACTTTTTTTCCTGAAGAAGCACAGACAATCAAAGGGTGCCAGACAAGTTATAATCAGGTACTGAGTAAAGTTAGGATGCTTACATCAACTGAGCTCTCTGTACCTTTGAGTAAAATTGAAAAGTATCTTCTTTGATTCCAACTGCTGTACTATTGTTCCATTCACATTGAGAAAGTGACTTTTTTTCCTGAAGGAGCACAGAGATGCAAGTGGTAGCAGACAAGTTAGAATCATGTGCTAAATACATTTAGGACATTTACTTCTACTTACCTTCTTTACTTTTGAGTAAAATTGAAAAGTATCCTCTATGATTCCAATTGCTTTGCTATTGTTCCATTCACATTGTGAAAGTGACTTTATTTCCAGAAGGAACAGAGACATGCAAGTGGTACCAGACAGCTTAGAATGATGTACTGAGTAATGTTAGGACTTTTACATCTACTTAGCACTCTGTACCTCTGAGTAAAATTGAATAGTATATTCTTCGATTCTGAAAACATTGCTTTTGTTGTGAGCACAGTGAGAAAGTGACTTTTGTTCCTGAAGAACGAGAGACAATCAAAGGGTGCCAGACAACTTATAATCAGGTACTGAGTAAAGTTAGGACATTAACATCATCTGAGCACTCAGTACCTTTGAGTAAAATTGAAAAGTATCTTCTGTGATTCCAATTGCTTTGCTATTGTTCCATTCACATTGAGAAAGTGACTTTTTTTCCTGAAGGAGAACAGACATGCAAGTGATACCAGACAGCTTAAAATGATGTACTGAGTAATGTTAGGAAGTGTACATCTACTTAGCACTCTGTACCTCTGAGTAAAATTGAATAGTATATTCTTCGAATCTGAAAGCATTGCTTTTGTTGTGAGCACAGCGAGAAAATGACTTTTTTTCCTGAAGAAGCACAGACAATCAACGGGTGCCAGACAAGTTATAATCAGTTACTGAGTAAAGTTAGGATGCTTACATCAACTGAGCATTCAGTACCTTTGAGTAAAATTGAAAAGTATCTTCTTTGATTCCAACTGCTGTACTATTGTTCCATTCACATTGAGAAAGTGACTTTTTTTCCTGAAGGAGCACAGAGATGCAAGTGGTAGCAGACAAGTTAGAATCATGTGCTAAGTACATTTAGGAGATTTATTTCTACTTACCCTCTTTACCTTTGAGTAAAATTGAAAAGTATCTTTTTTGATTCCAATTGCTTTGCTATTGTTCCATTCACATTGAGAAAGTGACTTTTTTTCCTGAAGGAGCACAGACATGCAAGTGACACCAGACAGCTTAAAATGATGTACTGAGTAATGTTAGGAAGTGTACATCTACTTAGCACTCTGTACCTCTGAGTAAAATTGAATAGTATATTCTTCGAATCTGAAAACATTGCTTTTGTTGTGAGCACAGTGAGAAAATGACTTTTTTTCCTGAAGAAGCACAGACAATCAAAGGGTACCAGACAAGTTATAATCAGGTACTGAGTAAAGTTAGGATGCTTACATCAACTGAGCTCTCTGTACCTTTGAGTAAAATTGAAAAGTATCTTCTTTGATTCCAACTGCTGTACTAAGGTTCCATTCACATTGAGAAAGTGACTTTTTTTCCTGAAGGAGCACAGAGATGCAAGTGGTAGCAGACAAGTTAGAATCATGTGCTAAGTACATTTAGGAGATTTACTTCTACGTACCCTGTTTACCTTTGGGAAAAATTGAAAAGTACCTTCTTTGATTCCAAATGCTCTGCTATTGTTTCATTCACGTTGAGAAAGTGACTTTTTTTCCTGAAGGAGCACAGACATGCAAGTGATACCAGACAGCTTAGAATGATGTACTGAGTAATGTTAGGAAGAGTACATCGACTTAGCACTCTGTACCTCTGAGTAAAATTGAATAGTATATTCTTCGAATCTGAAAGCATTGCTTTTGTTGTGAGCACAGTGAGAAAATGACTTTTTTTCCTGAAGAAGTACAGACAATCAATGGGTGCCAGACAACTTAGAATCAGGTACTGAGTAAAGTTAGGACGTTTACATCAACTCAGTACTCAGTACCTTTGAGTAAAATTGAAAAGTATCTTCTGTGATTGCTATCACTTTGCTACTGTTCCATTCACATTGAGAAAGCAACTTTTTTTCCTGAAGGAGAACAGACATGCAAGTGGTACCAGACAACACAGAACCATGTGCTAAGCAAAGTTAGGACGTTTACATCTACTTAGCACTCTGTACCTCTGAGTAAAATTGATTAGTATATTCTTCGATTCTGAAAACATTGCTTTTGTTGTGAGCACAGTGAGAAAATGACTTTTTTTCCTGAAGAAGCACAGACAATCAAAGGGTGCCAGACAAGTTATAATCAGGTACTGAGTAAAGTTAGGATGCTTACATCAACTGAGCTCTCTGTACCTTTGAGTAAAATTGAAAAGTATCTTCTTTGATTCCAATTGCTTTGCTATTGTTCCATTCACATTGAGAAAGTGACTTTTTTTCCTGAAGGAGCACAGACATGCAAGTGATACCAGACAGCTTAAAATGATGTACTGAGTAATGTTAGGAAGTGTACATCTACTTAGCACTCTGTACCTCTGAGTAAAATTGAATAGTATATTCTTCGAATCTGAAAACATTGCTTTTGTTGTGAGCACAGTGAGAAAATGACTTTTTTTCCTGAAGGAGCACAGAGATGCAAGTGGTAGCAGACAAGTTAGAATCATGTGCTAAGTACATTTAGGAGATTTACTTCTACGTACCCTGTTTACCTTTGGGAAAAATTGAAAAGTACCTTCTTTGATTCCAAATGCTCTGCTATTGTTTCATTCACGTTGAGAAAGTGACTTTTTTTCCTGAAGGAGCACAGACATGCAAGTGATACCAGACAGCTTAGAATGATGTACTGAGTAATGTTAGGAAGTGTACATCGACTTAGCACTCTGTACCTCTGAGTAAAATTGAATAGTATATTCTTCGAATCTGAAAGCATTGCTTTTGTTGTGAGCACAGTGAGAAAATGACTTTTTTTCCTGAAGAAGCACAGACAATCAAAGGGTGCCAGACAAGTTATAATGAGGTACTGAGTAAAGTTAGGATGCTTAACATCAACTGAGCACTCTGTACCTTTGAGTAAAATTGAAAAGTATCTTCTTTGATTCCAACTGCTGTACTATTGTTCCATTCACGTTGAGAAAGTGACTTTTTTTCCTGAAGGAGCACAGACATGCAAGTGGTACCAGACAAGTTAGAATCATGTGCTAAGTACATTCAGGTCGTTTACATCTACTTACCCTCTTTACCTTTAAGTAAAATTGAGAAGTATCTTCTTTGATTCCAATTGATTTGGTATTCTTCCATTTACATTGAGAAAGTGACTTTTTTTCCTGAAGGAGCACAGAGATACAAGTGGTAGCAGACAAGTTAGAATCATGTGCTAAATACATTTAGGACATTTACTTCTACTTACCTTCTTTACTTTTGAGTAAAATTGAAAAGTATCCTCTATGATTCCAATTGCTTTGCTATTGTTCCATTCACATTGTGAAAGTGACTTTATTTCCAGAAGGAACAGAGACATGCAAGTGGTACCAGACAGCTTAGAATGATGTACTGAGTAATGTTAGGACTTTTACATCTACTTAGCACTCTGTACCTCTGAGTAAAATTGAATAGTATATTCTTCGATTCTGAAAACATTGCTTTTGTTGTGAGCACAGTGAGAAAGTGACTTTTGTTCCTGAAGAAGGAGAGACAATCAAAGGGTGCCAGACAACTTATAATCAGGTACTGAGTAAAGTTAGGACATTAACATCATCTGAGCACTCAGTACCTTTGAGTAAAATTGAAAAGTATCTTCTGTGATTGCTATTGCTTTGCTATTGTTCTATTCACGCTGAGAAAGTGACTTTTATTCCTGTAGGAGCACAGAGATGCAAGTGGTAGCAGACAAGTTAGAATCATGTGCTAAGTACATTTAGGAGATTTACTTCTACTTACCCTCTTTACCTTTGAGTAAAATAGAAAAGTATCTGCTTTGATTCCAATTGCTTTGCTATTGTTCCATTCACATTGAGAAAGTGACTTTTTTTCCTGAAGGAGAACAGACATGCAAGTGATACCAGACAGCTTAAAATGATGTACTGAGTAATGTTAGGAAGTGTACATCTACTTAGCACTCTGTACCTCTGAGTAAAATTGAATAGTATATTCTTCGAATCTGAAAGCATTGCTTTTGTTGTGAGCACAGCGAGAAAATGACTTTTTTTCCTGAAGAAGCACAGACAATCAAAGGGTGCCAGACAACTTAGAATCAGGTACTGAGTAAAGTTAGGACGTTTACATCAACTGAGCA
The DNA here is from genome assembly GCF_030028105.1 of Mobula birostris. Lineage (NCBI taxonomy): Eukaryota > Metazoa > Chordata > Chondrichthyes > Myliobatiformes > Myliobatidae > Mobula > Mobula birostris. The sequence goes on along the minus strand of NC_092402.1, from coordinate 23,796,496 downwards.
CTCAGTACCTTTGAGTAAAATTGAAAAGTATCTTCTTTGATTCCAACTGCTGTACTATTGTTCCATTCACATTGAGAAAGTGACTTTTTTTCCTGAAGGAGCACGGAGATGCAAGTGGTAGCAGACAAGTTAGAATCATGTGCTAAGTACATTTAGGAGATTTACTTCTACTTACCCTCTTTACCTTTGAGTAAAATTGAAAAGTATCTTCTTTGATTCCAATTGCTTTGCTATTGTTCCATTCACATTGAGAAAGTGACTTTTTTTCCTGAAGGAGCACGGACATGCAAGTGATACCAGACAGCTTAAAATGATGTACTGAGTAATGTTAGGAAGTGTACATCTACTTAGCACTCTGTACCTCTGAGTAAAATTGAATAGTATATTCTTCGAATCTGAAAGCATTGCTTTTGTTGTGAGCACAGTGAGAAAATGACTTTTTTTCCTGAAGAAGTACAGACAATCAATGGGTGCCAGACAACTTAGAATCAGGTACTGAGTAAAGTTAGGACGTTTACATCAACTCAGTACTCAGTACCTTTGAGTAAAATTGAAAAGTATCTTCTGTGATTGCTATCACTTTGCTACTGTTCCATTCACATTGAGAAAGCAACTTTTTTTCCTGAAGGAGAACAGACATGCAAGTGGTACCAGACAACACAGAACCATGTGCTAAGCAAAGTTAGGACGTTTACATCTACTTAGCACTCTGTACCTCTGAGTAAAATTGATTAGTATATTCTTCGATTCTGAAAACATTGCTTTTGTTGTGAGCACAGTGAGAAAATGACTTTTTTTCCTGAAGAAGCACAGACAATCAAAGGGTGCCAGACAAGTTATAATCAGGTACTGAGTAAAGTTAGGATGCTTACATCAACTGAGCTCTCTGTACCTTTGAGTAAAATTGAAAAGTATCTTCTTTGATTCCAATTGCTTTGCTATTGTTCCATTCACATTGAGAAAGTGACTTTTTTTCCTGAAGGAGCACAGACATGCAAGTGATACCAGACAGCTTAAAATGATGTACTGAGTAATGTTAGGAAGTGTACACCTACTTAGCACTCTGTACCTCGGAGTAAAATTGAATAGTATATTCTTCGAATATGAAAACATTGCTTTTGTTGTGAGCACAGTGAGAAAATGACTTTTTTTCCTGAAGAAGCACAGACAATCAACGGGTGCCAGACAAGTTATAATCAGGTACTGAGTAAAGTTAGGATGCTTACATCAACTGAGCACTCTGTACCTTTGAGTAAAATTGAAAAGTATCTTCTTTGATTCCAACTGCTGTACTATTGTTCCATTCACGTTGAGAAAGTGACTTTTTTTCCTGAAGGAGCACAGACATGCAAGTGGTACCAGACAAGTTAGAATCATGTGCTAAGTACATTCAGGTCGTTTACATCTACTTACCCTCTTTACCTTTAAGTAAAATTGAGAAGTATCTTCTTTGATTCCAATTGATTTGGTAATCTTCCATTTACATTGAGAAAGTGACTTTTTTTCCTGAAGGAGCACAGACATGCAAGTGGTACCAGACAAGTTAGAATCATGTGCTAAGTACATTCAGGTCGTTTACATCTACTTACCCTCTTTACCTTTAAGTAAAATTGAGAAGTATCTTCTTTGATTCCAATTGATTTGGTATTCTTCCATTTACATTGAGAAAGTGACTTTTTTTCCTGAAGGAGCACAGAGATACAAGTGGTAGCAGACAAGTTAGAATCATGTGCTAAATACATTTAGGACATTTACTTCTACTTACCTTCTTTACTTTTGAGTAAAATTGAAAAGTATCCTCTATGATTCCAATTGCTTTGCTATTGTTCCATTCACATTGTGAAAGTGACTTTATTTCCAGAAGGAACAGAGACATGCAAGTGGTACCAGACAGCTTAGAATGATGTACTGAGTAATGTTAGGACTTTTACATCTACTTAGCACTCTGTACCTCTGAGTAAAATTGAATAGTATATTCTTCGAATCTGAAAGCATTGCTTTTGTTGTGAGCACAGTGAGAAAATGACTTTTTTTCCTGAAGAAGTACAGACAATCAATGTGTGCCAGACAACTTAGAATCAGGTACTGAGTAAAGTTAGGACGTTTACATCAACTCAGTACTCAGTACCTTTGAGTAAAATTGAAAAGTATCTTCTGTGATTGCTATCACTTTGCTACTGTTCCATTCACATTGAGAAAGCAACTTTTTTTCCTGAAGGAGAACAGACATGCAAGTGGTACCAGACAACACAGAACCATGTGCTAAGCAAAGTTAGGACGTTTACATCTACTTAGCACTCTGTACCTCTGAGTAAAATTGATTAGTATATTCTTCGATTCTAAAAACATTGCTTTTGTTGTGAGCACAGTGAGAAAATGACTTTTTTCCTGAAGAAGCACAGACAATCAAAGGGTGCCAGACAAGTTATAATCAGGTACTGAGTAAAGTTAGGATGCTTACATCAACTGAGCTCTCTGTACCTTTGAGTAAAATTGAAAAGTATCTTCTTTGATTCCACTGCTGTACTATTGTTCCATTCACATTGAGAAAGTGACTTTTTTTCCTGAAGGAGCACGGAGATGCAAGTGGTAGCAGACAAGTTAGAATCATGTGCTAAGTACATTTAGGAGATTTACTTCTTCTTACCCTCTTTACCTTTGAGTAAAATAGAAAAGTATCTGCTTTGATTCCAATTGCTTTGCTATTGTTCCATTCACATTGAGAAAGTGACTTTTTTTCCTGAAGGAGAACAGACATGCAAGTGATACCAGACAGCTTAAAATGATGTACTGAGTAATGTTAGGAAGTGTACATCTACTTAGCACTCTGTACCTCTGAGTAAAATTGAATAGTATATTCTTCGAATCTGAAAGCATTGCTTTTGTTGTGAGCACAGCGAGAAAATGACATTTTTTCCTGAAGAAGCACAGACAATCAAAGGGTGCCAGACAACTTAGAATCAGGTACTGAGTAAAGTTAGGACGTTTACATCAACTCAGTACTCAGTACCTTTGAGTAAAATTGAAAAGTATCTTCTGTGTTTGCTATCACTTTGCTACTGTTCCATTCACATTGTGAAAGCAACTTTTTTTCCTGAAGGAGAACATATATGCAAGCGGTAGCAGACAAGTTAGAATCATGTGCTAAGCAAAGTTAGGACGTTTACATCTACTTAGCACTCTGTACCTCTGAGTAAAATTGATTAGTATATTCTTCGATTCTGAAAACATTGCTTTTGTTGTGAGCACAGTGAGAAAATGACTTTTTTTCCTGAAGAAGCACAGACAATCAAAGAGTGCCAGACAAGTTATAATCAGGTACTGAGTAAAGTTAGGATGCTTACATCAACTGAGCTCTCTGTACCTTTGAGTTAAATTGAAAAGTATCTTCTTTGATTCCAACTGCTGTACTATTGTTCCATTCACATTGAGAAAGTGACTTTTTTTCCTGAAGGAGCACAGAGATGCAAGTGGTAGCAGACAAGTTAGAATCATGTGCTAAGTACATTTAGGAGATTTACTTCTACGTACCCTGTTTACCTTTGGGAAAAATTGAAAAGTACCTTCTTTGATTCCAAATGCTCTGCTATTGTTTCATTCACGTTGAGAAAGTGACTTTTTTTCCTGAAGGAGCACAGACATGCAAGTGATACCAGACAGCTTAGAATGATGTACTGAGTAATGTTAGGAAGTGTACATCTACTTAGCACTCTGTACCTCTGAGTAAAATTGAATAGTATATTCTTCGAATCTGAAAGCATTGCTTTTGTTGTGAGCACAGTGAGAAAATGACTTTTTTTCCTGAAGAAGCACAGACAATCAAAGGGTGCCAGACAAGTTATAATCAGGTACTGAGTAAAGTTAGGATGCTTAACATCAACTGAGCACTCTGTACCTTTGAGTAAAATTGAAAAGTATCTTCTTTGATTCCAACTGCTGTACTATTGTTCCATTCACGTTGAGAAAGTGACTTTTTTTCCTGAAGGAGCACAGACATGCAAGTGGTACCAGACAAGTTAGAATCATGTGCTAAGTACATTCAGGTCGTTTACATCTACTTACCCTCTTTACCTTTAAGTAAAATTGAGAAGTATCTTCTTTGATTCCAATTGATTTGGTATTCTTCCATTTACATTGAGAAAGTGACTTTTTTTCCTGAAGGAGCACAGACATGCAAGTGGTAGCAGACAAGTTAGAATCATGTGCTAAATACATTTAGGACATTTACTTCTACTTACCTTCTTTACTTTTGAGTAAAATTGAAAAGTATCCTCTATGATTCCAATTGCTTTGCTATTGTTCCATTCACATTGTGAAAGTGACTTTATTTCCAGAAGGAACAGAGACATGCAAGTGGTACCAGACAGCTTAGAATGATGTACTGAGTAATGTTAGGACTTTTACATCTACTTAGCACTCTGTACCTCTGAGTAAAATTGAATAGTATATTCTTCGAATCTGAAAGCATTGCTTTTGTTGTGAGCACAGTGAGAAAATGACTTTTTTTCCTGAAGAAGTACAGACAATCAATGTGTGCCAGACAACTTAGAATCAGGTACTGAGTAAAGTTAGGACGTTTACATCAACTCAGTACTCAGTACCTTTGAGTAAAATTGAAAAGTATCTTCTGTGATTGCTATCACTTTGCTACTGTTCCATTCACATTGAGAAAGCAACTTTTTTTCCTGAAGGAGAACAGACATGCAAGTGGTACCAGACAACACAGAACCATGTGCTAAGCAAAGTTAGGACGTTTACATCTACTTAGCACTCTGTACCTCTGAGTAAAATTGATTAGTATATTCTTCGATTCTAAAAACATTGCTTTTGTTGTGAGCACAGTGAGAAAATGACTTTTTTTCCTGAAGAAGCACAGACAATCAAAGGGTGCCAGACAAGTTATAATCAGGTACTGAGTAAAGTTAGGATGCTTACATCAACTGAGCTCTCTGTACCTTTGAGTAAAATTGAAAAGTATCTTCTTTGATTCCACTGCTGTACTATTGTTCCATTCACATTGAGAAAGTGACTTTTTTTCCTGAAGGAGCACGGAGATGCAAGTGGTAGCAGACAAGTTAGAATCATGTGCTAAGTACATTTAGGAGATTTACTTCTACTTACCCTCTTTACCTTTGAGTAAAATAGAAAAGTATCTGCTTTGATTCCAATTGCTTTGCTATTGTTCCATTCACATTGAGAAAGTGACTTTTTTTCCTGAAGGAGAACAGACATGCAAGTGATACCAGACAGCTTAAAATGATGTACTGAGTAATGTTAGGAAGTGTACATCTACTTAGCACTCTGTACCTCTGAGTAAAATTGAATAGTATATTCTTCGAATCTGAAAGCATTGCTTTTGTTGTGAGCACAGCGAGAAAATGACTTTTTTTCCTGAAGAAGCACAGACAATCAAAGGGTGCCAGACAACTTAGAATCAGGTACTGAGTAAAGTTAGGACGTTTACATCAACTCAGTACTCAGTACCTTTGAGTAAAATTGAAAAGTATCTTCTGTGTTTGCTATCACTTTGCTACTGTTCCATTCACATTGTGAAAGCAACTTTTTTTCCTGAAGGAGAACATATATGCAAGCGGTAGCAGACAAGTTAGAATCATGTGCTAAGCAAAGTTAGGACGTTTACATCTACTTAGCACTCTGTACCTCTGAGTAAAATTGATTAGTATATTCTTCGATTCTGAAAACATTGCTTTTGTTGTGAGCACAGTGAGAAAATGACTTTTTTTCCTGAAGAAGCACAGACAATCAAAGAGTGCCAGACAAGTTATAATCAGGTACTGAGTAAAGTTAGGATGCTTACATCAACTGAGCTCTCTGTACCTTTGAGTAAAATTGAAAAGTATCTTCTTTGATTCCAACTGCTGTACTATTGTTCCATTCACATTGAGAAAGTGACTTTTTTTCCTGAAGGAGCACAGAGATGCAAGTGGTAGCAGACAAGTTAGAATCATGTGCTAAGTACATTTAGGAGATTTACTTCTACGTACCCTGTTTACCTTTGGGAAAAATTGAAAAGTACCTTCTTTGATTCCAAATGCTCTGCTATTGTTTCATTCACGTTGAGAAAGTGACTTTTTTTCCTGAAGGAGCACAGACATGCAAGTGATACCAGACAGCTTAGAATGATGTACTGAGTAATGTTAGGAAGTGTACATCTACTTAGCACTCTGTACCTCTGAGTAAAATTGAATAGTATATTCTTCGAATCTGAAAGCATTGCTTTTGTTGTGAGCACAGTGAGAAAATGACTTTTTTTCCTGAAGAAGCACAGACAATCAAAGGGTGCCAGACAAGTTATAATGAGGTACTGAGTAAAGTTAGGATGCTTACATCAACTGAGCATTCTGTACCTTTGAGTAAAATTGTAAAGTATCTTGTTTGATTCCAACTGCTGTACTATTGTTCCATTCAGGTTGAGAAAGTGACTTTTTTTCCTGAAGGAGCACAGACATGCAAGTGGTACCAGACAAGTTAGAATGATGTGCTAAGTACATTCAGGTCTTTTACATCTACTTACCCTCTTTACCTTTAAGTAAAATTGAGAAGTATCTTCTTTGATTCCAATTGATTTGGTAATCTTCCATTTACATTGAGAAAGTGACTTTTTTTCCTGAAGGAGCACAGACATGCAAGTGGTACCAGACAGCTTAAAATGATGTACTGAGTAATGTTAGGAAGTGTACATCTACTTAGCACTCTGCACCTCTGAGTAAAATTGAATAGTATATTCTTCGAATCTGAAAGCATTGCTTTTGTTGTGAGCACAGTGAGAAAATGACTTTTTTTCCTGAAGAAGCACAGACAATCAAAGGGTGCCAAACAACTTAGAATCAGGTACTGAGTAAAGTTAGGACGTTTACATCAACTGAGCACTCTGTACCTTTGAGTAAAATTGAAAAGTATCTTCAGTGATTGCTATGAGTTTGCTACTGTTCCATTCACATTCAGAAAGCAACTTTTTTTCCTAAAGGAGAACATATATGCAAGCGGTAGCAGACAAGTTAGAATCATGTGCTAAATACATTCAGGACGTTTAATTCTGCTTACCCTCTTTACCTTTGAGTAAAATTGAAAAGTATCTTCTTTGATTCCAACTGCTGTACTATTGTTCCATTCACATTGAGAAAGTGACTTTTTTTCCTGAAGGAGCACGGAGATGCAAGTGGTAGCAGACAAGTTAGAATCATGTGCTAAGTACATTTAGGAGATTTACTTCTACTTACCCTCTTTACCTTTGAGTAAAATTGAAAAGTATCTTCTTTGATTCCAATTGCTTTGCTATTGTTCCATTCACATTGAGAAAGTGACTTTTTTTCCTGAAGGAGCACGGACATGCAAGTGATACCAGACAGCTTAAAATGATGTACTGAGTAATGTTAGGATGTGTACATCTACTTAGCACTCTGTACCTCTGAGTAAAATTGAATAGTATATTCTTCGGATCTGAAAGCATTGCTTTTGTTGTGAGCACAGCGAGAAAATGACTTTTTTTCCTGAAGAAGCACAGACAATCAAAGGGTGCCAGACAACTTAGAATCAGGTACTGAGTAAAGTTAGGACGTTTACATCAACTCAGTACTCAGTACCTTTGAGTAAAATTGAAAAGTATCTTCTGTGTTTGCTATCACTTTGCTACTGTTCCATTCACATTGTGAAAGCAACTTTTTTTCCTGAAGGAGAACATATATGCAAGCGGTAGCAGACAAGTTAGAATCATGTGCTAAGCAAAGTTAGGACGTTTACATCTACTTAGCACTCTGTACCTCTGAGTAAAATTGAATAGTATATTCTTCGAATCTGAAAACATTGCTTTTGTTGTGAGCACAGTGAGAAAATGACTTTTTTTCCTGAAGAAGCACAGACAATCAAAGGGTGCCAGACAAGTTATAATCAGGTACTGAGTAAAGTTAGGATGCTTACATCAACTGAGCTCTCTGTACCTTTGAGTAAAATTGAAAAGTATCTTCTTTGATTCCAACTGCTGTACTATTGTTCCATTCACATTGAGAAAGTGACTTTTTTTCCTGAAGGAGCACAGAGATGCAAGTGGTAGCAGACAAGTTAGAATCATGTGCTAAGTACATTTAGGAGATTTACTTCTACGTACCCTGTTTACCTTTGGGAAAAATTGAAAAGTACCTTCTTTGATTCCAAATGCTCTGCTATTGTTTCATTCACGTTGAGAAAGTGACTTTTTTTCCTGAAGGAGCACAGACATGCAAGTGATACCAGACAGCTTAGAATGATGTACTGAGTAATGTTAGGAAGTGTACATCGACTTAGCACTCTGTACCTCTGAGTAAAATTGAATAGTATATTCTTCGAATCTGAAAGCATTGCTTTTGTTGTGAGCACAGTGAGAAAATGACTTTTTTTCCTGAAGAAGCACAGACAATCAAAGGGTGCCAGACAAGTTATAATGAGGTACTGAGTAAAGTTAGGATGCTTAACATCAACTGAGCACTCTGTACCTTTGAGTAAAATTGAAAAGTATCTTCTTTGATTCCAACTGCTGTACTATTGTTCCATTCACGTTGAGAAAGTGACTTTTTTTCCTGAAGGAGCACAGACATGCAAGTGGTACCAGACAAGTTAGAATCATGTGCTAAGTACATTCAGGTCGTTTACATCTACTTACCCTCTTTACCTTTAAGTAAAATTGAGAAGTATCTTCTTTGATTCCAATTGATTTGGTAATCTTCCATTTACATTGAGAAAGTGACTTTTTTTCCTGAAGGAGCACAGACATGCAAGTGGTACCAGACAAGTTAGAATCATGTGCTAAGTACATTCAGGTCGTTTACATCTACTTACCCTCTTTACCTTTAAGTAAAATTGAGAAGTATCTTCTTTGATTCCAATTGATTTGGTATTCTTCCATTTACATTGAGAAAGTGACTTTTTTTCCTGAAGGAGCACGGACATGCAAGTGATACCAGACTGCTTAAAATGATGTACTGAGTAATGTTAGGAAGTGTACATCTACTTAGCACACTGTACCTCTGAGTAAAATTGAATAGTATATTCTTCGAATCTGAAAGCATTGCTTTTGTTGTGAGCACAGTGAGAAAATGACTTTTTTTCCTGAAGAAGTACAGACAATCAATGGGTGCCAGACAACTTAGAATCAGGTACTGAGTAAAGTTAGGACGTTTACATCAACTCAGTACTCAGTACCTTTGAGTAAAATTGAAAAGTATCTTCTGTGATTGCTATCACTTTGCTACTGTTCCATTCACATTGAGAAAGCAACTTTTTTTCCTGAAGGAGAACAGACATGCAAGTGGTACCAGACAACACAGAACCATGTGCTAAGCAAAGTTAGGACGTTTACATCTACTTAGCACTCTGTACCTCTGAGTAAAATTGATTAGTATATTCTTCGATTCTGAAAACATTGCTTTTGTTGTGAGCACAGTGAGAAAATGACTTTTTTTCCTGAAGAAGCACAGACAATCAAAGGGTGCCAGACAAGTTATAATCAGGTACTGAGTAAAGTTAGGATGCTTACATCAACTGAGCTCTCTGTACCTTTGAGTAAAATTGAAAAGTATCTTCTTTGATTCCACTGCTGTACTATTGTTCCATTCACATTGAGAAAGTGACTTTTTTTCCTGAAGGAGCACGGAGATGCAAGTGGTAGCAGACAAGTTAGAATCATGTGCTAAGTACATTTAGGAGATTTACTTCTACTTACCCTCTTTACCTTTGAGTAAAATAGAAAAGTATCTGCTTTGATTCCAATTGCTTTGCTATTGTTCCATTCACATTGAGAAAGTGACTTTTTTTCCTGAAGGAGAAGAGACATGCAAGTGATACCAGACAGCTTAAAATGATGTACTGAGTAATGTTAGGATGTGTACATCTACTTAGCACTCTGTACCTCTGAGTAAAATTGAATAGTATATTCTTCGAATCTGAAAGCATTGTTTTTGTTGTGAGCACAGCGAGAAAATGACTTTTTTTCCTGAAGAAGCACAGACAATCAAAGGGTGCCAGACAACTTAGAATCAGGTACTGAGTAAAGTTAGGACGTTTACATCAACTCAGTACTCAGTACCTTTGAGTAAAATTGAAAAGTATCTTCTGTGTTTGCTATCACTTTGCTACTGTTCCATTCACATTGTGAAAGCAACTTTTTTTCCTGAAGGAGAACATATATGCAAGCGGTAGCAGACAAGTTAGAATCATGTGCTAAGCAAAGTTAGGACGTTTACATCTACTTAGCACTCTGTACCTCTGAGTAAAATTGATTAGTATATTCTTCGATTCTGAAAACATTGCTTTTGTTGTGAGCACAGTGAGAAAATGACTTTTTTTCCTGAAGAAGCACAGACAATCAAAGGGTGCCAGACAAGTTATAATCAGGTACTGAGTAAAGTTAGGATGCTTACATCAACTGAGCTCTCTGTACCTTTGAGTAAAATTGAAAAGTATCTTCTTTGATTCCAACTGCTGTACTATTGTTCCATTCACATTGAGAAAGTGACTTTTTTTCCTGAAGGAGCACAGAGATGCAAGTGGTAGCAGACAAGTTAGAATCATGTGCTAAGTACATTTAGGAGATTTACTTCTACGTACCCTGTTTACCTTTGGGAAAAATTGAAAAGTACCTTCTTTGATTCCAAATGCAAGTGATACCAGACAGCTTAGAATGATGTACTGAGTAATGTTAGGAAGTGTACATCTACTTAGCACTCTGTACCTCTGAGTAAAATTGAATAGTATATTCTTCGAATCTGAAAGCATTGCTTTTGTTGTGTGCACAGTGAGAAAATGACTTTTTTTCCTGAAGAAACACAGACAATCAAAGGGTGCCAGACAAGTTATAATGAGGTACTGAGTAAAGTTAGGATGCTTACATCAACTGAGCATTCTGTACCTTTGAGTAAAATTGAAAAGTATCTTCTTTGATTCCAACTGCTGTACTATTGTTCCATTCACGCTGAGAAAGTGACTTTTTTTCCTGAAGGAGCACAGACATGCAAGTGGTACCAGACAAGTTAGAATCATGTGCTAAGTACATTCAGGTCGTTTAAATCTACTTACCCTCTTTACCTTTAAGTAAAATTGAGAAGTATCTTCTTTGATTCCAATTGATTTGGTAATCTTCCATTTACATTGAGAAAGTGACTTTTTTTCCTGAAGGAGCACAGACATGCAAGTGGTACCAGACAAGTTAGAATCATGTGCTAAGTACATTCAGGTCGTTTACATCTACTTACCCTCTTTACCTTTAAGTAAAATTGAGAAGTATCTTCTTTGATTCCAATTGATTTGGTATTCTTCCATTTACATTGAGAAAGTGACTTTTTTTCCTGAAGGAGCACAGAGATACAAGTGGTAGCAGACAAGTTAGAATCATGTGCTAAATACATTTAGGACATTTACTTCTACTTACCTTCTTTACTTTTGAGTAAAATTGAAAAGTATCCTCTATGATTCCAATTGCTTTGCTATTGTTCCATTCACATTGTGAAAGTGACTTTATTTCCAGAAGGAACAGAGACATGCAAGTGGTACCAGACAGCTTAGAATGATGTACTGAGTAATGTTAGGACTTTTACATCTACTTAGCACTCTGTACCTCTGAGTAAAATTGAATAGTATATTCTTCGATTCTGAAAACATTGCTTTTGTTGTGAGCACAGTGAGAAAGTGACTTTTGTTCCTGAAGAAGGAGAGACAATCAAAGGGTGCCAGACAAGTTATAATCAGGTACTGAGTAAAGTTAGGATGCTTACATCAACTGAGCTCTCTGTACCTTTGAGTAAAATTGAAAAGTATCTTCTTTGATTCCAACTGCTGTACTATTGTTCCATTCACATTGAGAAAGTGACTTTTTTTCCTGAAGGAGCACAGAGATGCAAGTGGTAGCAGACAAGTTAGAATCATGTGCTAAGTACATTTAGGAGATTTATTTCTACTTACCCTCTTTACCTTTGAGTAAAATTGAAAAGTATCTTCTTTGATTCCAATTGCTTTGCTATTGTTCCATTCACATTGAGAAAGTGACTTTTTTTCCTGAAGGAGCACAGACATGCAAGTGACACCAGACAGCTTAAAATGATGTACTGAGTAATGTTAGGAAGTGTACATCTACTTAGCACTCTGTACCTCTGAGTAAAATTGAATAGTATATTCTTCGAATCTGAAAACATTGCTTTTGTTGTGAGCACAGTGAGAAAATGACTTTTTTTCCTGAAGAAGCACAGAGAATCAAAGGGTGCCAGACAAGTTATAATCAGGTACTGAGTAAAGTTAGGATGCTTAACATCAACTGAGCACTCTGTACCTTTGAGTAAAATTGAAAAGTATCTTCTTTGATTCCAACTGCTGTACTATTGTTCCATTCACGTTGAGAAAGTGACTTTTTTTCCTGAAGGAGCACAGACATGCAAGTGGTACCAGACAAGTTAGAATCATGTGCTAAGTACATTCAGGTCGTTTACATCTACTTACCCTCTTTACCTTTAAGTAAAATTGAGAAGTATCTTCTTTGATTCCAATTGATTTGGTAATCTTCCATTTACATTGAGAAAGTGACTTTTTTTCCTGAAGGAGCACAGACATGCAAGTGGTACCAGACAAGTTAGAATCATGTGCTAAGTACATTCAGGTCGTTTACATCTACTTACCCTCTTTACCTTTAAGTAAAATTGAGAAGTATCTTCTTTGATTCCAATTGATTTGGTATTCTTCCATTTACATTGAGAAAGTGACTTTTTTTCCTGAAGGAGCACAGAGATACAAGTGGTAGCAGACAAGTTAGAATCATGTGCTAAATACATTTAGGACATTTACTTCTACTTACCTTCTTTACTTTTGAGTAAAATTGAAAAGTATCCTCTATGATTCCAATTGCTTTGCTATTGTTCCATTCACATTGTGAAAGTGACTTTATTTCCAGAAGGAACAGAGACATGCAAGTGGTACCAGACAGCTTAGAATGATGTACTGAGTAATGTTAGGACTTTTACATCTACTTAGCACTCTGTACCTCTGAGTAAAATTGAATAGTATATTCTTCGAATCTGAAAGCATTGCTTTTGTTGTGAGCACAGTGAGAAAATGACTTTTTTTCCTGAAGAAGTACAGACAATCAATGTGTGCCAGACAACTTAGAATCAGGTACTGAGTAAAGTTAGGACGTTTACATCAACTCAGTACTCAGTACCTTTGAGTAAAATTGAAAAGTATCTTCTGTGATTGCTATCACTTTGCTACTGTTCCATTCACATTGAGAAAGCAACTTTTTTTCCTGAAGGAGAACAGACATGCAAGTGGTACCAGACAACACAGAACCATGTGCTAAGCAAAGTTAGGACGTTTACATCTACTTAGCACTCTGTACCTCTGAGTAAAATTGATTAGTATATTCTTCGATTCTAAAAACATTGCTTTTGTTGTGAGCACAGTGAGAAAATGACTTTTTTCCTGAAGAAGCACAGACAATCAAAGGGTGCCAGACAAGTTATAATCAGGTACTGAGTAAAGTTAGGATGCTTACATCAACTGAGCTCTCTGTACCTTTGAGTAAAATTGAAAAGTATCTTCTTTGATTCCACTGCTGTACTATTGTTCCATTCACATTGAGAAAGTGACTTTTTTTCCTGAAGGAGCACGGAGATGCAAGTGGTAGCAGACAAGTTAGAATCATGTGCTAAGTACATTTAGGAGATTTACTTCTTCTTACCCTCTTTACCTTTGAGTAAAATAGAAAAGTATCTGCTTTGATTCCAATTGCTTTGCTATTGTTCCATTCACATTGAGAAAGTGACTTTTTTTCCTGAAGGAGAACAGACATGCAAGTGATACCAGACAGCTTAAAATGATGTACTGAGTAATGTTAGGAAGTGTACATCTACTTAGCACTCTGTACCTCTGAGTAAAATTGAATAGTATATTCTTCGAATCTGAAAGCATTGCTTTTGTTGTGAGCACAGCGAGAAAATGACATTTTTTCCTGAAGAAGCACAGACAATCAAAGGGTGCCAGACAACTTAGAATCAGGTACTGAGTAAAGTTAGGACGTTTACATCAACTCAGTACTCAGTACCTTTGAGTAAAATTGAAAAGTATCTTCTGTGTTTGCTATCACTTTGCTACTGTTCCATTCACATTGTGAAAGCAACTTTTTTTCCTGAAGGAGAACATATATGCAAGCGGTAGCAGACAAGTTAGAATCATGTGCTAAGCAAAGTTAGGACGTTTACATCTACTTAGCACTCTGTACCTCTGAGTAAAATTGATTAGTATATTCTTCGATTCTGAAAACATTGCTTTTGTTGTGAGCACAGTGAGAAAATGACTTTTTTTCCTGAAGAAGCACAGACAATCAAAGAGTGCCAGACAAGTTATAATCAGGTACTGAGTAAAGTTAGGATGCTTACATCAACTGAGCTCTCTGTACCTTTGAGTAAAATTGAAAAGTATCTTCTTTGATTCCAACTGCTGTACTATTGTTCCATTCACATTGAGAAAGTGACTTTTTTTCCTGAAGGAGCACAGAGATGCAAGTGGTAGCAGACAAGTTAGAATCATGTGCTAAGTACATTTAGGAGATTTACTTCTACGTACCCTGTTTACCTTTGGGAAAAATTGAAAAGTACCTTCTTTGATTCCAAATGCTCTGCTATTGTTTCATTCACGTTGAGAAAGTGACTTTTTTTCCTGAAGGAGCACAGACATGCAAGTGATACCAGACAGCTTAGAATGATGTACTGAGTAATGTTAGGAAGTGTACATCTACTTAGCACTCTGTACCTCTGAGTAAAATTGAATAGTATATTCTTCGAATCTGAAAGCATTGCTTTTGTTGTGAGCACAGTGAGAAAATGACTTTTTTTCCTGAAGAAGCACAGACAATCAAAGGGTGCCAGACAAGTTATAATCAGGTACTGAGTAAAGTTAGGATGCTTAACATCAACTGAGCACTCTGTACCTTTGAGTAAAATTGAAAAGTATCTTCTTTGATTCCAACTGCTGTACTATTGTTCCATTCACGTTGAGAAAGTGACTTTTTTTCCTGAAGGAGCACAGACATGCAAGTGGTACCAGACAAGTTAGAATCATGTGCTAAGTACATTCAGGTCGTTTACATCTACTTACCCTCTTTACCTTTAAGTAAAATTGAGAAGTATCTTCTTTGATTCCAATTGATTTGGTATTCTTCCATTTACATTGAGAAAGTGACTTTTTTTCCTGAAGGAGCACAGACATGCAAGTGGTAGCAGACAAGTTAGAATCATGTGCTAAATACATTTAGGACATTTACTTCTACTTACCTTCTTTACTTTTGAGTAAAATTGAAAAGTATCCTCTATGATTCCAATTGCTTTGCTATTGTTCCATTCACATTGTGAAAGTGACTTTATTTCCAGAAGGAACAGAGACATGCAAGTGGTACCAGACAGCTTAGAATGATGTACTGAGTAATGTTAGGACTTTTACATCTACTTAGCACTCTGTACCTCTGAGTAAAATTGAATAGTATATTCTTCGAATCTGAAAGCATTGCTTTTGTTGTGAGCACAGTGAGAAAATGACTTTTTTTCCTGAAGAAGTACAGACAATCAATGTGTGCCAGACAACTTAGAATCAGGTACTGAGTAAAGTTAGGACGTTTACATCAACTCAGTACTCAGTACCTTTGAGTAAAATTGAAAAGTATCTTCTGTGATTGCTATCACTTTGCTACTGTTCCATTCACATTGAGAAAGCAACTTTTTTTCCTGAAGGAGAACAGACATGCAAGTGGTACCAGACAACACAGAACCATGTGCTAAGCAAAGTTAGGACGTTTACATCTACTTAGCACTCTGTACCTCTGAGTAAAATTGATTAGTATATTCTTCGATTCTAAAAACATTGCTTTTGTTGTGAGCACAGTGAGAAAATGACTTTTTTTCCTGAAGAAGCACAGACAATCAAAGGGTGCCAGACAAGTTATAATCAGGTACTGAGTAAAGTTAGGATGCTTACATCAACTGAGCTCTCTGTACCTTTGAGTAAAATTGAAAAGTATCTTCTTTGATTCCACTGCTGTACTATTGTTCCATTCACATTGAGAAAGTGACTTTTTTTCCTGAAGGAGCACGGAGATGCAAGTGGTAGCAGACAAGTTAGAATCATGTGCTAAGTACATTTAGGAGATTTACTTCTACTTACCCTCTTTACCTTTGAGTAAAATAGAAAAGTATCTGCTTTGATTCCAATTGCTTTGCTATTGTTCCATTCACATTGAGAAAGTGACTTTTTTTCCTGAAGGAGAACAGACATGCAAGTGATACCAGACAGCTTAAAATGATGTACTGAGTAATGTTAGGAAGTGTACATCTACTTAGCACTCTGTACCTCTGAGTAAAATTGAATAGTATATTCTTCGAATCTGAAAGCATTGCTTTTGTTGTGAGCACAGCGAGAAAATGACTTTTTTTCCTGAAGAAGCACAGACAATCAAAGGGTGCCAGACAACTTAGAATCAGGTACTGAGTAAAGTTAGGACGTTTACATCAACTCAGTACTCAGTACCTTTGAGTAAAATTGAAAAGTATCTTCTGTGTTTGCTATCACTTTGCTACTGTTCCATTCACATTGTGAAAGCAACTTTTTTTCCTGAAGGAGAACATATATGCAAGCGGTAGCAGACAAGTTAGAATCATGTGCTAAGCAAAGTTAGGACGTTTACATCTACTTAGCACTCTGTACCTCTGAGTAAAATTGATTAGTATATTCTTCGATTCTGAAAACATTGCTTTTGTTGTGAGCACAGTGAGAAAATGACTTTTTTTCCTGAAGAAGCACAGACAATCAAAGAGTGCCAGACAAGTTATAATCAGGTACTGAGTAAAGTTAGGATGCTTACATCAACTGAGCTCTCTGTACCTTTGAGTAAAATTGAAAAGTATCTTCTTTGATTCCAACTGCTGTACTATTGTTCCATTCACATTGAGAAAGTGACTTTTTTTCCTGAAGGAGCACAGAGATGCAAGTGGTAGCAGACAAGTTAGAATCATGTGCTAAGTACATTTAGGAGATTTACTTCTACGTACCCTGTTTACCTTTGGGAAAAATTGAAAAGTACCTTCTTTGATTCCAAATGCTCTGCTATTGTTTCATTCACGTTGAGAAAGTGACTTTTTTTCCTGAAGGAGCACAGACATGCAAGTGATACCAGACAGCTTAGAATGATGTACTGAGTAATGTTAGGAAGTGTACATCTACTTAGCACTCTGTACCTCTGAGTAAAATTGAATAGTATATTCTTCGAATCTGAAAGCATTGCTTTTGTTGTGAGCACAGTGAGAAAATGACTTTTTTTCCTGAAGAAGCACAGACAATCAAAGGGTGCCAGACAAGTTATAATGAGGTACTGAGTAAAGTTAGGATGCTTACATCAACTGAGCATTCTGTACCTTTGAGTAAAATTGAAAAGTATCTTGTTTGATTCCAACTGCTGTACTATTGTTCCATTCAGGTTGAGAAAGTGACTTTTTTTCCTGAAGGAGCACAGACATGCAAGTGGTACCAGACAAGTTAGAATGATGTGCTAAGTACATTCAGGTCTTTTACATCTACTTACCCTCTTTACCTTTAAGTAAAATTGAGAAGTATCTTCTTTGATTCCAATTGATTTGGTAATCTTCCATTTACATTGAGAAAGTGACTTTTTTTCCTGAAGGAGCACAGACATGCAAGTGGTACCAGACAGCTTAAAATGATGTACTGAGTAATGTTAGGAAGTGTACATCTACTTAGCACTCTGCACCTCTGAGTAAAATTGAATAGTATATTCTTCGAATCTGAAAGCATTGCTTTTGTTGTGAGCACAGTGAGAAAATGACTTTTTTTCCTGAAGAAGCACAGACAATCAAAGGGTGCCAAACAACTTAGAATCAGGTACTGAGTAAAGTTAGGACGTTTACATCAACTGAGCACTCTGTACCTTTGAGTAAAATTGAAAAGTATCTTCAGTGATTGCTATGAGTTTGCTACTGTTCCATTCACATTCAGAAAGCAACTTTTTTTCCTAAAGGAGAACATATATGCAAGCGGTAGCAGACAAGTTAGAATCATGTGCTAAATACATTCAGGACGTTTAATTCTGCTTACCCTCTTTACCTTTGAGTAAAATTGAAAAGTATCTTCTTTGATTCCAACTGCTGTACTATTGTTCCATTCACATTGAGAAAGTGACTTTTTTTCCTGAAGGAGCACGGAGATGCAAGTGGTAGCAGACAAGTTAGAATCATGTGCTAAGTACATTTAGGAGATTTACTTCTACTTACCCTCTTTACCTTTGAGTAAAATTGAAAAGTATCTTCTTTGATTCCAATTGCTTTGCTATTGTTCCATTCACATTGAGAAAGTGACTTTTTTTCCTGAAGGAGCACGGACATGCAAGTGATACCAGACTGCTTAAAATGATGTACTGAGTAATGTTAGGAAGTGTACATCTACTTAGCACACTGTACCTCTGAGTAAAATTGAATAGTATATTCTTCGAATCTGAAAGCATTGCTTTTGTTGTGAGCACAGTGAGAAAATGACTTCTTTTCCTGAAGAAGTACAGACAATTAATGGGTGCCAGACAACTTAGAATCAGGTACTGAGTAAAGTTAGGACGTTTACATCAACTCAGTACTCAGTACCTTTGAGTAAAATTGAAAAGTATCTTCTGTGATTGCTATCACTTTGCTACTGTTCCATTCACATTGAGAAAGCAACTTTTTTTCCTGAAGGAGAACAGACATGCAAGTGGTACCAGACAACACAGAACCATGTGCTAAGCAAAGTTAGGACGTTTACATCTACTTAGCACTCTGTACCTCTGAGTAAAATTGATTAGTATATTCTTCGATTCTGAAAACATTGCTTTTGTTGTGAGCACAGTGAGAAAATGACTTTTTTTCCTGAAGAAGCACAGACAATCAAAGGGTGCCAGACAAGTTATAATCAGGTACTGAGTAAAGTTAGGATGCTTACATCAACTGAGCTCTCTGTACCTTTGAGTAAAATTGAAAAGTATCTTCTTTGATTCCACTGCTGCACTATTGTTCCATTCACATTGAGAAAGTGACTTTTTTTCCTGAAGGAGCACGGAGATGCAAGTGGTAGCAGACAAGTTAGAAACATGTGCTAAGTACATTTAGGAGATTTACTTCTACTTACCCTCTTTACCTTTGAGTAAAATAGAAAAGTATCTGCTTTGATTCCAATTGCTTTGCTATTGTTCCATTCACATTGAGAAAGTGACTTTTTTTCCTGAAGGAGAACAGACATGCAAGTGATACCAGACAGCTTAAAATGATGTACTGAGTAATGTTAGGATGTGTACATCTACTTAGCACTCTGTACCTCTGAGTAAAATTGAATAGTATATTCTTCGGATCTGAAAGCATTGCTTTTGTTGTGAGCACAGCGAGAAAATGACTTTTTTTCCTGAAGAAGCACAGACAATCAAAGGGTGCCAGACAACTTAGAATCAGGTACTGAGTAAAGTTAGGACGTTTACATCAACTCAGTACTCAGTACCTTTGAGTAAAATTGAAAAGTATCTTCTGTGTTTGCTATCACTTTGCTACTGTTCCATTCACATTGTGAAAGCAACTTTTTTTCCTGAAGGAGAACATATATGCAAGCGGTAGCAGACAAGTTAGAATCATGTGCTAAGCAAAGTTAGGACGTTTACATCTACTTAGCACTCTGTACCTCTGAGTAAAATTGAATAGTATATTCTTCGAATCTGAAAACATTGCTTTTGTTGTGAGCACAGTGAGAAAATGACTTTTTTTCCTGAAGAAGCACAGACAATCAAAGGGTGCCAGACAAGTTATAATCAGGTACTGAGTAAAGTTAGGATGCTTACATCAACTGAGCTCTCTGTACCTTTGAGTAAAATTGAAAAGTATCTTCTTTGATTCCAACTGCTGTACTATTGTTCCATTCACATTGAGAAAGTGACTTTTTTTCCTGAAGGAGCACAGAGATGCAAGTGGTAGCAGACAAGTTAGAATCATGTGCTAAGTACATTTAGGAGATTTACTTCTACGTACCCTGTTTACCTTTGGGAAAAATTGAAAAGTACCTTCTTTGATTCCAAATGCTCTGCTATTGTTTCATTCACGTTGAGAAAGTGACTTTTTTTCCTGAAGGAGCACAGACATGCAAGTGATACCAGACAGCTTAGAATGATGTACTGAGTAATGTTAGGAAGTGTACATCTACTTAGCACTCTGTACCTCTGAGTAAAATTGAATAGTATATTCTTCGAATCTGAAAGCATTGCTTTTGTTGTGAGCACAGTGAGAAAATGACTTTTTTTCCTGAAGAAGCACAGACAATCAAAGGGTGCCAGACAAGTTATAATGAGGTACTGAGTAAAGTTAGGATGCTTACATCAACTGAGCATTCTGTACCTTTGAGTAAAATTGAAAAGTATCTTGTTTGATTCCAACTGCTGTACTATTGTTCCATTCAGGTTGAGAAAGTGACTTTTTTTCCTGAAGGAGCACAGACATGCAAGTGGTACCAGACAAGTTAGAATGATGTGCTAAGTACATTCAGGTCTTTTACATCTACTTACCCTCTTTACCTTTAAGTAAAATTGAGAAGTATCTTCTTTGATTCCAATTGATTTGGTAATCTTCCATTTACATTGAGAAAGTGACTTTTTTTCCTGAAGGAGCACAGACATGCAAGTGGTACCAGACAGCTTAAAATGATGTACTGAGTAATGTTAGGAAGTGTACATCTACTTAGCACTCTGCACCTCTGAGTAAAATTGAATAGTATATTCTTCGAATCTGAAAGCATTGCTTTTGTTGTGAGCACAGTGAGAAAATGACTTTTTTTCCTGAAGAAGCACAGACAATCAAAGGGTGCCAAACAACTTAGAATCAGGTACTGAGTAAAGTTAGGACGTTTACATCAACTGAGCACTCTGTACCTTTGAGTAAAATTGAAAAGTATCTTCAGTGATTGCTATGAGTTTGCTACTGTTCCATTCACATTCAGAAAGCAACTTTTTTTCCTAAAGGAGAACATATATGCAAGCGGTAGCAGACAAGTTAGAATCATGTGCTAAATACATTCAGGACGTTTAATTCTGCTTACCCTCTTTACCTTTGAGTAAAATTGAAAAGTATCTTCTTTGATTCCAACTGCTGTACTATTGTTCCATTCACATTGAGAAAGTGACTTTTTTTCCTGAAGGAGCACGGAGATGCAAGTGGTAGCAGACAAGTTAGAATCATGTGCTAAGTACATTTAGGAGATTTACTTCTACTTACCCTCTTTACCTTTGAGTAAAATTGAAAAGTATCTTCTTTGATTCCAATTGCTTTGCTATTGTTCCATTCACATTGAGAAAGTGACTTTTTTTCCTGAAGGAGCACGGACATGCAAGTGATACCAGACTGCTTAAAATGATGTACTGAGTAATGTTAGGAAGTGTACATCTACTTAGCACACTGTACCTCTGAGTAAAATTGAATAGTATATTCTTCGAATCTGAAAGCATTGCTTTTGTTGTGAGCACAGTGAGAAAATGACTTCTTTTCCTGAAGAAGTACAGACAATTAATGGGTGCCAGACAACTTAGAATCAGGTACTGAGTAAAGTTAGGACGTTTACATCAACTCAGTACTCAGTACCTTTGAGTAAAATTGAAAAGTATCTTCTGTGATTGCTATCACTTTGCTACTGTTCCATTCACATTGAGAAAGCAACTTTTTTTCCTGAAGGAGAACAGACATGCAAGTGGTACCAGACAACACAGAACCATGTGCTAAGCAAAGTTAGGACGTTTACATCTACTTAGCACTCTGTACCTCTGAGTAAAATTGATTAGTATATTCTTCGATTCTGAAAACATTGCTTTTGTTGTGAGCACAGTGAGAAAATGACTTTTTTTCCTGAAGAAGCACAGACAATCAAAGGGTGCCAGACAAGTTATAATCAGGTACTGAGTAAAGTTAGGATGCTTACATCAACTGAGCTCTCTGTACCTTTGAGTAAAATTGAAAAGTATCTTCTTTGATTCCACTGCTGCACTATTGTTCCATTCACATTGAGAAAGTGACTTTTTTTCCTGAAGGAGCACGGAGATGCAAGTGGTAGCAGACAAGTTAGAAACATGTGCTAAGTACATTTAGGAGATTTACTTCTACTTACCCTCTTTACCTTTGAGTAAAATAGAAAAGTATCTGCTTTGATTCCAATTGCTTTGCTATTGTTCCATTCACATTGAGAAAGTGACTTTTTTTCCTGAAGGAGAACAGACATGCAAGTGATACCAGACAGCTTAAAATGATGTACTGAGTAATGTTAGGATGTGTACATCTACTTAGCACTCTGTACCTCTGAGTAAAATTGAATAGTATATTCTTCGGATCTGAAAGCATTGCTTTTGTTGTGAGCACAGCGAGAAAATGACTTTTTTTCCTGAAGAAGCACAGACAATCAAAGGGTGCCAGACAACTTAGAATCAGGTACTGAGTAAAGTTAGGACGTTTACATCAACTCAGTACTCAGTACCTTTGAGTAAAATTGAAAAGTATCTTCTGTGTTTGCTATCACTTTGCTACTGTTCCATTCACATTGTGAAAGCAACTTTTTTTCCTGAAGGAGAACATATATGCAAGCGGTAGCAGACAAGTTAGAATCATGTGCTAAGCAAAGTTAGGACGTTTACATCTACTTAGCACTCTGTACCTCTGAGTAAAATTGAATAGTATATTCTTCGAATCTGAAAACATTGCTTTTGTTGTGAGCACAGTGAGAAAATGACTTTTTTTCCTGAAGAAGCACAGACAATCAAAGGGTGCCAGACAAGTTATAATCAGGTACTGAGTAAAGTTAGGATGCTTACATCAACTGAGCTCTCTGTACCTTTGAGTAAAATTGAAAAGTATCTTCTTTGATTCCAACTGCTGTACTATTGTTCCATTCACATTGAGAAAGTGACTTTTTTTCCTGAAGGAGCACAGAGATGCAAGTGGTAGCAGACAAGTTAGAATCATGTGCTAAGTACATTTAGGAGATTTACTTCTACGTACCCTGTTTACCTTTGGGAAAAATTGAAAAGTACCTTCTTTGATTCCAAATGCTCTGCTATTGTTTCATTCACGTTGAGAAAGTGACTTTTTTTCCTGAAGGAGCACAGACATGCAAGTGATACCAGACAGCTTAGAATGATGTACTGAGTAATGTTAGGAAGTGTACATCGACTTAGCACTCTGTACCTCTGAGTAAAATTGAATAGTATATTCTTCGAATCTGAAAGCATTGCTTTTGTTGTGAGCACAGTGAGAAAATGACTTTTTTTCCTGAAGAAGCACAGACAATCAAAGGGTGCCAGACAAGTTATAATGAGGTACTGAGTAAAGTTAGGATGCTTAACATCAACTGAGCACTCTGTACCTTTGAGTAAAATTGAAAAGTATCTTCTTTGATTCCAACTGCTGTACTATTGTTCCATTCACGTTGAGAAAGTGACTTTTTTTCCTGAAGGAGCACAGACATGCAAGTGGTACCAGACAAGTTAGAATCATGTGCTAAGTACATTCAGGTCGTTTACATCTACTTACCCTCTTTACCTTTAAGTAAAATTGAGAAGTATCTTCTTTGATTCCAATTGATTTGGTAATCTTCCATTTACATTGAGAAAGTGACTTTTTTTCCTGAAGGAGCACAGACATGCAAGTGGTACCAGACAAGTTAGAATCATGTGCTAAGTACATTCAGGTCGTTTACATCTACTTACCCTCTTTACCTTTAAGTAAAATTGAGAAGTATCTTCTTTGATTCCAATTGATTTGGTATTCTTCCATTTACATTGAGAAAGTGACTTTTTTTCCTGAAGGAGCACGGACATGCAAGTGATACCAGACTGCTTAAAATGATGTACTGAGTAATGTTAGGAAGTGTACATCTACTTAGCACACTGTACCTCTGAGTAAAATTGAATAGTATATTCTTCGAATCTGAAAGCATTGCTTTTGTTGTGAGCACAGTGAGAAAATGACTTTTTTTCCTGAAGAAGTACAGACAATCAATGGGTGCCAGACAACTTAGAATCAGGTACTGAGTAAAGTTAGGACGTTTACATCAACTCAGTACTCAGTACCTTTGAGTAAAATTGAAAAGTATCTTCTGTGATTGCTATCACTTTGCTACTGTTCCATTCACATTGAGAAAGCAACTTTTTTTCCTGAAGGAGAACAGACATGCAAGTGGTACCAGACAACACAGAACCATGTGCTAAGCAAAGTTAGGACGTTTACATCTACTTAGCACTCTGTACCTCTGAGTAAAATTGATTAGTATATTCTTCGATTCTGAAAACATTGCTTTTGTTGTGAGCACAGTGAGAAAATGACTTTTTTTCCTGAAGAAGCACAGACAATCAAAGGGTGCCAGACAAGTTATAATCAGGTACTGAGTAAAGTTAGGATGCTTACATCAACTGAGCTCTCTGTACCTTTGAGTAAAATTGAAAAGTATCTTCTTTGATTCCACTGCTGTACTATTGTTCCATTCACATTGAGAAAGTGACTTTTTTTCCTGAAGGAGCACGGAGATGCAAGTGGTAGCAGACAAGTTAGAATCATGTGCTAAGTACATTTAGGAGATTTACTTCTACTTACCCTCTTTACCTTTGAGTAAAATAGAAAAGTATCTGCTTTGATTCCAATTGCTTTGCTATTGTTCCATTCACATTGAGAAAGTGACTTTTTTTCCTGAAGGAGAAGAGACATGCAAGTGATACCAGACAGCTTAAAATGATGTACTGAGTAATGTTAGGATGTGTACATCTACTTAGCACTCTGTACCTCTGAGTAAAATTGAATAGTATATTCTTCGAATCTGAAAGCATTGTTTTTGTTGTGAGCACAGCGAGAAAATGACTTTTTTTCCTGAAGAAGCACAGACAATCAAAGGGTGCCAGACAACTTAGAATCAGGTACTGAGTAAAGTTAGGACGTTTACATCAACTCAGTACTCAGTACCTTTGAGTAAAATTGAAAAGTATCTTCTGTGTTTGCTATCACTTTGCTACTGTTCCATTCACATTGTGAAAGCAACTTTTTTTCCTGAAGGAGAACATATATGCAAGCGGTAGCAGACAAGTTAGAATCATGTGCTAAGCAAAGTTAGGACGTTTACATCTACTTAGCACTCTGTACCTCTGAGTAAAATTGATTAGTATATTCTTCGATTCTGAAAACATTGCTTTTGTTGTGAGCACAGTGAGAAAATGACTTTTTTTCCTGAAGAAGCACAGACAATCAAAGGGTGCCAGACAAGTTATAATCAGGTACTGAGTAAAGTTAGGATGCTTACATCAACTGAGCTCTCTGTACCTTTGAGTAAAATTGAAAAGTATCTTCTTTGATTCCAACTGCTGTACTATTGTTCCATTCACATTGAGAAAGTGACTTTTTTTCCTGAAGGAGCACAGAGATGCAAGTGGTAGCAGACAAGTTAGAATCATGTGCTAAGTACATTTAGGAGATTTACTTCTACGTACCCTGTTTACCTTTGGGAAAAATTGAAAAGTACCTTCTTTGATTCCAAATGCAAGTGATACCAGACAGCTTAGAATGATGTACTGAGTAATGTTAGGAAGTGTACATCTACTTAGCACTCTGTACCTCTGAGTAAAATTGAATAGTATATTCTTCGAATCTGAAAGCATTGCTTTTGTTGTGTGCACAGTGAGAAAATGACTTTTTTTCCTGAAGAAACACAGACAATCAAAGGGTGCCAGACAAGTTATAATGAGGTACTGAGTAAAGTTAGGATGCTTACATCAACTGAGCATTCTGTACCTTTGAGTAAAATTGAAAAGTATCTTCTTTGATTCCAACTGCTGTACTATTGTTCCATTCACGCTGAGAAAGTGACTTTTTTTCCTGAAGGAGCACAGACATGCAAGTGGTACCAGACAAGTTAGAATCATGTGCTAAGTACATTCAGGTCGTTTAAATCTACTTACCCTCTTTACCTTTAAGTAAAATTGAGAAGTATCTTCTTTGATTCCAATTGATTTGGTAATCTTCCATTTACATTGAGAAAGTGACTTTTTTTCCTGAAGGAGCACAGACATGCAAGTGGTACCAGACAAGTTAGAATCATGTGCTAAGTACATTCAGGTCGTTTACATCTACTTACCCTCTTTACCTTTAAGTAAAATTGAGAAGTATCTTCTTTGATTCCAATTGATTTGGTATTCTTCCATTTACATTGAGAAAGTGACTTTTTTTCCTGAAGGAGCACAGAGATACAAGTGGTAGCAGACAAGTTAGAATCATGTGCTAAATACATTTAGGACATTTACTTCTACTTACCTTCTTTACTTTTGAGTAAAATTGAAAAGTATCCTCTATGATTCCAATTGCTTTGCTATTGTTCCATTCACATTGTGAAAGTGACTTTATTTCCAGAAGGAACAGAGACATGCAAGTGGTACCAGACAGCTTAGAATGATGTACTGAGTAATGTTAGGACTTTTACATCTACTTAGCACTCTGTACCTCTGAGTAAAATTGAATAGTATATTCTTCGATTCTGAAAACATTGCTTTTGTTGTGAGCACAGTGAGAAAGTGACTTTTGTTCCTGAAGAAGGAGAGACAATCAAAGGGTGCCAGACAAGTTATAATCAGGTACTGAGTAAAGTTAGGATGCTTACATCAACTGAGCTCTCTGTACCTTTGAGTAAAATTGAAAAGTATCTTCTTTGATTCCAACTGCTGTACTATTGTTCCATTCACATTGAGAAAGTGACTTTTTTTCCTGAAGGAGCACAGAGATGCAAGTGGTAGCAGACAAGTTAGAATCATGTGCTAAGTACATTTAGGAGATTTACTTCTACGTACCCTGTTTACCTTTGGGAAAAATTGAAAAGTACCTTCTTTGATTCCAAATGCTCTGCTATTGTTTCATTCACGTTGAGAAAGTGACTTTTTTTCCTGAAGGAGCACAGACATGCAAGTGATACCAGACAGCTTAGAATGATGTACTGAGTAATGTTAGGAAGTGTATATCGACTTAGCACTCTGTACCTCTGAGTAAAATTGAATAGTATATTCTTCGAATCTGAAAGCATTGCTTTTGTTGTGAGCACAGTGAGAAAATGACTTTTTTTCCTGAAGAAGCACAGACAATCAAAGGGTGCCAGACAAGTTATAATGAGGTACTGAGTAAAGTTAGGATGCTTAACATCAACTGAGCACTCTGTACCTTTGAGTAAAATTGAAAAGTATCTTCTTTGATTCCAACTGCTGTACTATTGTTCCATTCACGTTGAGAAAGTGACTTTTTTTCCTGAAGGAGCACAGACATGCAAGTGGTACCAGACAAGTTAGAATCATGTGCTAAGTACATTCAGGTCGCTAACATCTACTTACCCTCTTTACCTTTAAGTAAAATTGAGAAGTATCTTCTTTGATTCCAATTGATTTGGTAATCTTCCATTTACATTGAGAAAGTGACTTTTTTTCCTGAAGGAGCACGGAGATGCAAGTGGTAGCAGACAAGTTAGAATCATGTGCTAAGTACATTTAGGAGATTTACTTCTACTTACCCTCTTTACCTTTGAGTAAAATAGAAAAGTATCTGCTTTGATTCCAATTGCTTTGCTATTGTTCCATTCACATTGAGAAAGTGACTTTTTTTCCTGAAGGAGAACAGACATGCAAGTGATACCAGACAGCTTAAAATGATGTACTGAGTAATGTTAGGATGTGTACATCTACTTAGCACTCTGTACCTCTGAGTAAAATTGAATAGTATATTCTTCGAATCTGATAGCATTGCTTTTGTTGTGAGCACAGCAAGAAAATGACTTTTTTTCCTGAAGAAGCACAGACAATCAAAGGGTGCCAGACAACTTAGAATCAGGTACTGAGTAAAGTTAGGACGTTTACATCAACTCAGTACTCAGTACCTTTGAGTAAAATTGAAAAGTATCTTCTGTGTTTGCTATCACTTTGCTACTGTTCCATTCACATTGTGAAAGCAACTTTTTTTCCTGAAGGAGAACATATATGCAAGCGGTAGAAGACAAGTTAGAATCATGTGCTAAGCAAAGTTAGGACGTTTACATCTACTTAGCACTCTGTACCTCTGAGTAAAATTGATTAGTATATTCTTCGATTCTGAAAACATTGCTTTTGTTGTGAGCACAGTGAGAAAATGACTTTTTTTCCTGAAGAAGCACAGACAATCAAAGGGTGCCAGACAAGTTATAATCAGGTACTGAGTAAAGTTAGGATGCTTACATCAACTGAGCTCTCTGTACCTTTGAGTAAAATTGAAAAGTATCTTCTTTGATTCCAACTGCTGTACTATTGTTCCATTCACATTGAGAAAGTGACTTTTTTTCCTGAAGGAGCACAGAGATGCAAGTGGTAGCAGACAAGTTAGAATCATGTGCTAAGTACATTTAGGAGATTTACTTCTACGTACCCTGTTTACCTTTGGGAAAAATTGAAAAGTACCTTCTTTGATTCCAAATGCTCTGCTATTGTTTCATTCACGTTGAGAAAGTGACTTTTTTTCCTGAAGGAGCACAGACATGCAAGGGGTACCAGACAAGTTAGAATCATGTGCTAAGTACATTCAGGTCGTTTACATCTACTTACCCTCTTTACCTTTAAGTAAAATTGAGAAGTATCTTCTTTGATTCCAATTGATTTGGTATTCTTCCATTTACATTGAGAAAGTGACTTTTTTTCCTGAAGGAGCACAGAGATACAAGTGGTAGCAGACAAGTTAGAATCATGTGCTAAATACATTTAGGACATTTACTTCTACTTACCTTCTTTACTTTTGAGTAAAATTGAAAAGTATCCTCTATGATTCCAATTGCTTTGCTATTGTTCCATTCACATTGTGAAAGTGACTTTATTTCCAGAAGGAACAGAGACATGCAAGTGGTACCAGACAGCTTAGAATGATGTACTGAGTAATGTTAGGACTTTTACATCTACTTAGCACTCTGTACCTCTGAGTAAAATTGAATAGTATATTCTTCGATTCTGAAAACATTGCTTTTGTTGTGAGCACAGTGAGAAAGTGACTTTTGTTCCTGAAGAAGGAGAGACAATCAAAGGGTGCCAGACAACTTATAATCAGGTACTGAGTAAAGTTAGGACATTAACATCACCTGAGCACTCAGTACCTTTGAGTAAAATTGAAAAGTATCTTCTGTGATTGCTATTGCTTTGCTATTGTTCTATTCACGCTGAGAAAGTGACTTTTATTCCTGTAGGAGCACAGAGATGCAAGTGGTAGCAGACAAGTTAGAATCATGTGCTAAGTACATTTAGGAGATTTACTTCTACTTACCCTCTTTACCTTTGAGTAAAATAGAAAAGTATCTGCTTTGATTCCAATTGCTTTGCTATTGTTCCATTCACATTGAGAAAGTGACTTTTTTTCCTGAAGGAGAACAGACATGCAAGTGATACCAGACAGCTTAAAATGATGTACTGAGTAATGTTAGGAAGTGTACATCTACTTAGCACTCTGTACCTCTGAGTAAAATTGAATAGTATATTCTTCGAATCTGAAAGCATTGCTTTTGTTGTGAGCACAGCGAGAAAATGACTTTTTTTCCTGAAGAAGCACAGACAATCAAAGGGTGCCAGACAACTTAGAATCAGGTACTGAGTAAAGTTAGGACGTTTACATCAACTCAGTACTCAGTACCTTTGAGTAAAATTGAAAAGTATCTTCTGTGATTGCTATCACTTTGCTACTGTTCTATTCACATTGTGAAAGCAACTTTTTTTCCTGAAGGAGAACATATATGCAAGCGGTAGCAGACAAGTTAGAATCATGTGCTAAATACATTGAGAATGTCTACTTCTGCTTACCCTCTTTACCTTTGAGTAAAATTGAAAAGTATCTTCTTTAATTCCAGTTGCTTTGCTATTGTTCCATTCACATTGAGAAAGTGCCTTTTTTTCCTGAAGGAGCACAGACATGCAAGTGGTACCAGACAACACAGAACCATGAGCTAAGCAAAGTTAGGACGTTTACATCTACTTAGCACTCTGTACCTCTGAGTAAAATTGAATAGTATATTCTACGATTCTGAAAACATTGCATTTGTTGTGAGCACAGTGAGAAAATGACTTTTTTTCCTGAAGAAGCACAGACAATCAACGGGTGCCAGACAAGTTATAATCAGGTACTGAGTAAAGTTAGGATGCTTACATCAACTGAGCACTCAGTACCTTTGAGTAAAATTGAAAAGTATCTTCTTTGATTCCAACTGCTGTACTATTGTTGCATTCACATTGAGAAAGTGACTTTTTTTCCTGAAGGAGCACGGAGATGCAAGTGGTAGCAGACAAGTTAGAATCATGTGCTAAGTACATTTAGGAGATTTACTTCTACTTACCCTCTTTACCTTTGAGTAAAATTGAAAAGTATCTTTTTTGATTCCAATTGCTTTGCTATTGTTCCATTCACATTGAGAAAGTGACTTTTTTTCCTGAAGGAGCACAGAGATACAAGTGGTAGCAGACAAGTTAGAATCAAGTGCTAAATACATTTAGGACATTTACTTCTACTTACCTTCTTTACTTTTGAGTAAAATTGAAAAGTACCCTCTATGATTCCAATTGCTTTGCTATTGTTCCATTCACATTGTGAAAGTGACTTTATTTCCAGAAGGAACAGAGACATGCAAGTGGTACCAGACAGCTTAGAATGATGTACTGAGTAATGTTAGGACTTTTACATCTACTTAGCACTCTGTACCTCTGAGTAAAATTGAATAGTATATTCTTCGATTCTGAAAACATTGCTTTTGTTGTGAGCACAGTGAGAAAGTGACTTTTGTTCCTGAAGAAGGAGAGACAATCAAAGGGTGCCAGACAACTTATAATCAGGTACTGAGTAAAGTTAGGACATTAACATCATCTGAGCACTCAGTACCTTTGAGTAAAATTGAAAAGTATCTTCTGTGATTGCTATTGCTTTGCTATTGTTCTATTCACGCTGAGAAAGTGACTTTTATTCCTGTAGGAGCACAGAGATGCAAGTGGTAGCAGACAAGTTAGAATCATGTGCTAAGTACATTTAGGAGATTTACTTCTACTTACCCTCTTTACCTTTGAGTAAAATAGAAAAGTATCTGCTTTGATTCCAATTGCTTTGCTATTGTTCCATTCACATTGAGAAAGTGACTTTTTTTCCTGAAGGAGAACAGACATGCAAGTGATACCAGACAGCTTAAAATGATGTACTGAGTAATGTTAGGAAGTGTACATCTACTTAGCACTCTGTACCTCTGAGTAAAATTGAATAGTATATTCTTCGAATCTGAAAGCATTGCTTTTGTTGCGAGCACAGCGAGAAAATGACTTTTTTTCGTGAAGAAGCACAGACAATCAAAGGGTGCCAGACAACTTAGAATCAGGTACTGAGTAAAGTTAGGACGTTTACATCAACTCAGTACTCAGTACCTTTGAGTAAAATTGAAAAGTATCTTTTGTGATTGCTATCACTTTGCTACTGTTCCATTCACATTGTGAAAGCAACTGTTTTTCCTGAAGGAGAACATATATGCAAGCGGTAGCAGACAAGTTAGAATCATGTGCTAAATACATTGAGAATGTCTACTTCTGCTTACCCTCTTTACCTTTGAGTAAAATTGAAAAGTATCTTCTTTGATTCCAGTTGCTTTGCTATTGTTCCATTCACATTGAGAAAGTGCCTTTTTTTCCTGAAGGAGCACAGACATGCAAGTGGTACCAGACAACACAGAACCATGTGCTAAGCAAAGTTAGGATGTTTACATCTACTTAGCACTCTGTACCTCTGAGTAAAATTGAATAGTATATTCTACGATTCTGAAAACATTGCATTTGTTGTGAGCACAGTGAGAAAATGACTTTTTTTCCTGAAGAAGCACAGACAATCAACGGGTGCCAGACAAGTTATAATCAGGTACTGAGTAAAGTTAGGATGCTTACAACAACTGAGCACTCAGTACCTTTGAGTAAAATTGAAAAGTATCTTCTTTGATTCCAACTGCTGTACTATTGTTCCATTCACGTTGAGAAAGTGACTTTTTTTCCTGAAGGAGCACGGAGATGCAAGTGGTAGCAGACAAGTTAGAATCACGTGCTAAGTACATTTAGGAGATTTACTTCTACTTACCCTCTTTACCTTTGAGTAAAATAGAAAAGTATCTTCTTTGATTCCAATTGATTTGGTAATCTTCCATTTACATTGAGAAAGTGACTTTTTTTCCTGAAGGAGCACAGACATGCAAGTGGTACCAGACAAGTTAGAATCATGTGCTAAGTACATTCAGGTCGTTTACATCTACTTACCCTCTTTACCTTTAAGTAAAATTGAGAAGTATCTTCTTTGATTCCAATTGATTTGGTATTCTTCCATTTACATTGAGAAAGTGACTTTTTTTCCTGAAGGAGCACAGAGATACAAGTGGTAGCAGACAAGTTAGAATCATGTGCTAAATACATTTAGGACATTTACTTCTACTTACCTTCTTTACTTTTGAGTAAAATTGAAAAGTATCCTCTATGATTCCAATTGCTTTGCTATTGTTCCATTCACATTGTGAAAGT
The DNA here is from genome assembly GCF_030028105.1 of Mobula birostris. Taxonomy (NCBI): domain Eukaryota; kingdom Metazoa; phylum Chordata; class Chondrichthyes; order Myliobatiformes; family Myliobatidae; genus Mobula; species Mobula birostris. Next base: position 23,763,861 of record NC_092402.1, on the reverse strand, counting down.
GACTTTATTTCCAAAAGGAACAGAGACATGCAAGTGGTACCAGACAGCTTAGAATGATGTACTGAGTAATGTTAGGACTTTTACATCTACTTAGCACTCTGTACCTCTGAGTAAAATTGAATAGTATATTCTTCGATTCTGAAAACATTGCTTTTGTTGTGAGCACAGTGAGAAAGTGACTTTTGTTCCTGAAGAAGGAGAGACAATCAAAGGGTGCCAGACAACTTATAATCAGGTACTGAGTAAAGTTAGGACATTAACATCATCTGAGCACTCAGTACCTTTGAGTAAAATTGAAAAGTATCTTCTGTGATTGCTATTGCTTTGCTATTGTTCTATTCACGCTGAGAAAGTGACTTTTATTCCTGTAGGAGCACAGAGATGCAAGTGGTAGCAGACAAGTTAGAATCATGTGCTAAGTACATTTAGGAGATTTACTTCTACTTACCCTCTTTACCTTTGAGTAAAATAGAAAAGTATCTGCTTTGATTCCAATTGCTTTGCTATTGTTCCATTCACATTGAGAAAGTGACTTTTTTTCCTGAAGGAGAACAGACATGCAAGTGATACCAGACAGCTTAAAATGATGTACTGAGTAATGTTAGGAAGTGTACATCTACTTAGCACTCTGTACCTCTGAGTAAAATTGAATAGTATATTCTTCGAATCTGAAAGCATTGCTTTTGTTGTGAGCACAGCGAGAAAATGACTTTTTTTCCTGAAGAAGCACAGACAATCAAAGGGTGCCAGACAACTTAGAATCAGGTACTGAGTAAAGTTAGGACGTTTACATCAACTGAGCACTCAGTACCTTTGAGTAAAATTGAAAAGTATCTTCTTTGATTCCAACTGCTGTACTATTGTTCCATTCACATTGAGAAAGTGACTTTTTTTCCTGAAGGAGCACGGAGATGCAAGTGGTAGCAGACAAGTTAGAATCATGTGCTAAGTACATTTAGGAGATTTACTTCTACTTACCCTCTTTACCTTTGAGTAAAATTGAAAAGTATCTTCTTTGATTCCAATTGCTTTGCTATTGTTCCATTCACATTGAGAAAGTGACTTTTTTTCCTGAAGAAGTACAGACAATCAATGGGTGCCAGACAACTTAGAATCAGGTACTGAGTAAAGTTAGGACGTTTACATCAACTCAGTACTCAGTACCCTTGAGTAAAATTGAAAAGTATCTTCTGTGATTGCTATCACTTGGCTACTGTTCCATTCACATTGTGAAAGCAACTGTTTTTCCTGAAGGAGAACATATATGCAAGCGGTAGCAGACAAGTTAGAATCATGTGCTAAATACATTGAGAATGTCTACTTCTGCTTACCCTCTTTACCTTTGAGTAAAATTGAAAAGTATCTTCTTTGATTCCAGTTGCTTTGCTATTGTTCCATTCACATTGAGAAAGTGCCTTTTTTTCCTGAAGGAGCACAGACATGCAAGTGGTACCAGACAACACAGAACCATGTGCTAAGCAAAGTTAGGACGTTTACATCTACTTAGCACTCTGTACCTCTGAGTAAAATTGAATAGTATATTCTTCGATTCTGAAAACATTGCTTTTGTTGTGAGCACAGTGAGAAAGTGACTTTTGTTCCTGAAGAAGGAGAGACAATCAAAGGGTGCCAGACAAGTTATAATCAGGTACTGAGTAAAGTTAGGATGCTTACATCAACTGAGCTCTCTGTACCTTTGAGTAAAATTGAAAAGTATCTTCTTTGATTCCAACTGCTGTACTATTGTTCCATTCACATTGAGAAAGTGACTTTTTTTCCTGAAGGAGCACAGAGATGCAAGTGGTAGCAGACAAGTTAGAATCATGTGCTAAGTACATTTAGGAGATTTACTTCTACGTACCCTGTTTACCTTTGGGAAAAATTGAAAAGTACCTTCTTTGATTCCAAATGCTCTGCTATTGTTTCATTCACGTTGAGAAAGTGACTTTTTTTCCTGAAGGAGCACAGACATGCAAGTGATACCAGACAGCTTAGAATGATGTACTGAGTAATGTTAGGAAGTGTACATCGACTTAGCACTCTGTACCTCTGAGTAAAATTGAATAGTATATTCTTCGAATCTGAAAGCATTGCTTTTGTTGTGAGCACAGTGAGAAAATGACTTTTTTTCCTGAAGAAGCACAGACAATCAAAGGGTGCCAGACAAGTTATAATGAGGTACTGAGTAAAGTTAGGATGCTTAACATCAACTGAGCACTCTGTACCTTTGAGTAAAATTGAAAAGTATCTTCTTTGATTCCAACTGCTGTACTATTGTTCCATTCACGTTGAGAAAGTGACTTTTTTTCCTGAAGGAGCACAGACATGCAAGTGGTACCAGACAAGTTAGAATCATGTGCTAAGTACATTCAGGTCGTTTACATCTACTTACCCTCTTTACCTTTAAGTAAAATTGAGAAGTATCTTCTTTGATTCCAATTGATTTGGTATTCTTCCATTTACATTGAGAAAGTGACTTTTTTTCCTGAAGGAGCACGGACATGCAAGTGATACCAGACTGCTTAAAATGATGTACTGAGTAATGTTAGGAAGTGTACATCTACTTAGCACACTGTACCTCTGATTAAAATTGAATAGTATATTCTTCGAATCTGAAAGCATTGCTTTTGTTGTGAGCACAGTGAGAAAATGACTTTTTTTCCTGAAGAAGTACAGACAATCAATGGGTGCCAGACAACTTAGAATCAAGTACTGAGTAAAGTTAGGACGTTTACATCAACTCAGTACTCAGTACCTTTGAGTAAAATTGAAAAGTATCTTCTGTGATTGCTATCACTTTGCTACTGTTCCATTCACATTGAGAAAGCAACTTTTTTTCCTGAAGGAGAACAGACATGCAAGTGGTACCAGACAACACAGAACCATGTGCTAAGCAAAGTTAGGACATTTACATCTACTTAGCACTCTGTACCTCTGAGTAAAATTGATTAGTATATTCTTCGATTCTGATAACATTGCTTTTGTTGTGAGCACAGTGAGAAAATGACTTTTTTTCCTGAAGAAGCACAGACAATCAAAGGGTGCCAGACAAGTTATAATCAGGTACTGAGTAAAGTTAGGATGCTTACATCAACTGAGCTCTCTGTACCTTTGAGTAAAATTGAAAAGTATCTTCTTTGATTCCACTGCTGTACTATTGTTCCATTCACTTTGAGAAAGTGACTTTTTTTCCTGAAGGAGCACGGAGATGCAAGTGGTAGCAGACAAGTTAGAATCATGTGCTAAGTACATTTAGGAGATTTACTTCTACTTACCCTCTTTACCTTTGAGTAAAATAGAAAAGTATCTGCTTTGATTCCAATTGCTTTGCTATTGTTCCATTCACATTGAGAAAGTGACTTTTTTTCCTGAAGGAGAACAGACATGCAAGTGATACCAGACAGCTTAAAATGATGTACTGAGTAATGTTAGGATGTGTACATCTACTTAGCACTCTGTACCTCTGAGTAAAATTGAATAGTATATTCTTCGAATCTGAAAGCATTGCTTTTGTTGTGAGCACAGCGAGAAAATGACTTTTTTTCCTGAAGAAGCACAGACAATCAAAGGGTGCCAGACAACTTAGAATCAGGTACTGAGTAAAGTTAGGACGTTTACATCAACTCAGTACTCAGTACCTTTGAGTAAAATTGAAAAGTATCTTCTGTGTTTGCTATCACTTTGCTACTGTTCCATTCACATTGTGAAAGCAACTTTTTTTCCTGAAGGAGAACATATATGCAAGCGGTAGCAGACAAGTTAGAATCATGTGCTAAGCAAAGTTAGGACGTTTACATCTACTTAGCACTCTGTACCTCTGAGTAAAATTGATTAGTATATTCTTCGATTCTGAAAACATTGCTTTTGTTGTGAGCACAGTGAGAAAATGACTTTTTTTCCTGAAGAAGCACAGACAATCAAAGGGTGCCAGACAAGTTATAATCAGGTACTGAGTAAAGTTAGGATGCTTACATCAACTGAGCTCTCTGTACCTTTGAGTAAAATTGAAAAGTATCTTCTTTGATTCCAACTGCTGTACTATTGTTCCATTCACATTGAGAAAGTGACTTTTTTTCCTGAAGGAGCACAGAGATGCAAGTGGTAGCAGACAAGTTAGAATCATGTGCTAAGTACATTTAGGAGATTTACTTCTACGTACCCTGTTTACCTTTGGGAAAAATTGAAAAGTACCTTCTTTGATTCCAAATGCTCTGCTATTGTTTCATTCACGTTGAGAAAGTGACTTTTTTTCCTGAAGGAGCACAGACATGCAAGTGATACCAGACAGCTTAGAATGATGTACTGAGTAATGTTAGGAAGTGTACATCTACTTAGCACTCTGTACCTCTGAGTAAAATTGAATAGTATATTCTTCGAATCTGAAAGCATTGCTTTTGTTGTGAGCACAGTGAGAAAATGACTTTTTTTCCTGAAGAAACACAGACAATCAAAGGGTGCCAGACAAGTTATAATGAGGTACTGAGTAAAGTTAGGATGCTTACATCAACTGAGCATTCTGTACCTTTGAGTAAAATTGAAAAGTATCTTCTTTGATTCCAACTGCTGTACTATTGTTCCATTCACGCTGAGAAAGTGACTTTTTTTCCTGAAGGAGCACAGACATGCAAGTGGTACCAGACAAGTTAGAATCATGTGCTAAGTACATTCAGGTCGTTTAAATCTACTTACCCTCTTTACCTTTAAGTAAAATTGAGAAGTATCTTCTTTGATTCCAATTGATTTGGTAATCTTCCATTTACATTGAGAAAGTGACTTTTTTTCCTGAAGGAGCACAGACATGCAAGTGGTACCAGACAAGTTAGAATCATGTGCTAAGTACATTCAGGTCGTTTACATCTACTTACCCTCTTTACCTTTAAGTAAAATTGAGAAGTATCTTCTTTGATTCCAATTGATTTGGTATTCTTCCATTTACATTGAGAAAGTGACTTTTTTTCCTGAAGGAGCACAGAGATACAAGTGGTAGCAGACAAGTTAGAATCATGTGCTAAATACATTTAGGACATTTACTTCTACTTACCTTCTTTACTTTTGAGTAAAATTGAAAAGTATCCTCTATGATTCCAATTGCTTTGCTATTGTTCCATTCACATTGTGAAAGTGACTTTATTTCCAGAAGGAACAGAGACATGCAAGTGGTACCAGACAGCTTAGAATGATGTACTGAGTAATGTTAGGACTTTTACATCTACTTAGCACTCTGTACCTCTGAGTAAAATTGAATAGTATATTCTTCGATTCTGAAAACATTGCTTTTGTTGTGAGCACAGTGAGAAAGTGACTTTTGTTCCTGAAGAAGGAGAGACAATCAAAGGGTGCCAGACAAGTTATAATCAGGTACTGAGTAAAGTTAGGATGCTTACATCAACTGAGCTCTCTGTACCTTTGAGTAAAATTGAAAAGTATCTTCTTTGATTCCAACTGCTGTACTATTGTTCCATTCACATTGAGAAAGTGACTTTTTTTCCTGAAGGAGCACAGAGATGCAAGTGGTAGCAGACAAGTTAGAATCATGTGCTAAGTACATTTAGGAGATTTACTTCTACGTACCCTGTTTACCTTTGGGAAAAATTGAAAAGTACCTTCTTTGATTCCAAATGCTCTGCTATTGTTTCATTCACGTTGAGAAAGTGACTTTTTTTCCTGAAGGAGCACAGACATGCAAGTGATACCAGACAGCTTAGAATGATGTACTGAGTAATGTTAGGAAGTGTACATCGACTTAGCACTCTGTACCTCTGAGTAAAATTGAATAGTATATTCTTCGAATCTGAAAGCATTGCTTTTGTTGTGAGCACAGTGAGAAAATGACTTTTTTTCCTGAAGAAGCACAGACAATCAAAGGGTGCCAGACAAGTTATAATGAGGTACTGAGTAAAGTTAGGATGCTTAACATCAACTGAGCACTCTGTACCTTTGAGTAAAATTGAAAAGTATCTTCTTTGATTCCAACTGCTGTACTATTGTTCCATTCACGTTGAGAAAGTGACTTTTTTTCCTGAAGGAGCACAGACATGCAAGTGGTACCAGACAAGTTAGAATCATGTGCTAAGTACATTCAGGTCGTTTACATCTACTTACCCTCTTTACCTTTAAGTAAAATTGAGAAGTATCTTCTTTGATTCCAATTGATTTGGTAATCTTCCATTTACATTGAGAAAGTGACTTTTTTTCCTGAAGGAGCACAGACATGCAAGTGGTACCAGACAAGTTAGAATCATGTGCTAAGTACATTCAGGTCGTTTACATCTACTTACCCTCTTTACCTTTAAGTAAAATTGAGAAGTATCTTCTTTGATTCCAATTGATTTGGTATTCTTCCATTTACATTGAGAAAGTGACTTTTTTTCCTGAAGGAGCACGGACATGCAAGTGATACCAGACTGCTTAAAATGATGTACTGAGTAATGTTAGGAAGTGTACATCTACTTAGCACACTGTACCTCTGAGTAAAATTGAATAGTATATTCTTCGAATCTGAAAGCATTGCTTTTGTTGTGAGCACAGTGAGAAAATGACTTTTTTTCCTGAAGAAGTACAGACAATCAATGGGTGCCAGACAACTTAGAATCAGGTACTGAGTAAAGTTAGGACGTTTACATCAACTCAGTACTCAGTACCTTTGAGTAAAATTGAAAAGTATCTTCTGTGATTGCTATCAGTTTGCTACTGTTCCATTCACATTGAGAAAGCAACTTTTTTTCCTGAAGGAGAACAGACATGCAAGTGGTACCAGACAACACAGAACCATGTGCTAAGCAAAGTTAGGACGTTTACATCTACTTAGCACTCTGTACCTCTGAGTAAAATTGATTAGTATATTCTTCGATTCTGAAAACATTGCTTTTGTTGTGAGCACAGTGAGAAAATGACTTTTTTTCCTGAAGAAGCACAGACAATCAAAGGGTGCCAGACAAGTTATAATCAGGTACTGAGTAAAGTTAGGATGCTTACATCAACTGAGCTCTCTGTACCTTTGAGTAAAATTGAAAAGTATCTTCTTTGATTCCACTGCTGTACTATTGTTCCATTCACATTGAGAAAGTGACTTTTTTTCCTGGAGGAGCACGGAGATGCAAGTGGTAGCAGACAAGTTAGAATCATGTGCTAAGTACATTTAGGAGATTTACTTCTACTTACCCTCTTTACCTTTGAGTAAAATAGAAAAGTATCTTCTTTGATTCCAACTGCTGTACTATTGTTCCATTCACATTGAGAAAGTGACTTTTTTTCCTGAAGGAGCACAGAGATGCAAGTGGTAGCAGACAAGTTAGAATCATGTGCTAAGTACATTTAGGAGATTTACTTCTACGTACCCTGTTTACCTTTGGGAAAAATTGAAAAGTACCTTCTTTGATTCCAAATGCTCTGCTATTGTTTCATTCACGTTGAGAAAGTGACTTTTTTTCCTGAAGGAGCACAGACATGCAAGTGATACCAGACAGCTTAGAATGATGTACTGAGTAATGTTAGGAAGTGTACATCTACTTAGCACTCTGTACCTCTGAGTAAAATTGAATAGTATATTCTACGATTCTGAAAACATTGCATTTGTTGTGAGCACAGTGAGAAAATGACTTTTTTTCCTGAAGAAGCACAGACAATCAACGGGTGCCAGACAAGTTATAATCAGGTACTGAGTAAAGTTAGGATGCTTACAACAACTGAGCACTCAGTACCTTTGAGTAAAATTGAAAAGTATCTTCTTTGATTCCAACTGCTGTACTATTGTTCCATTCACGTTGAGAAAGTGACTTTTTTTCCTGAAGGAGCACGGAGATGCAAGTGGTAGCAGACAAGTTAGAATCATGTGCTAAGTACATTTAGGAGATTTACTTCTACTTACCCTCTTTACCTTTGAGTAAAATAGAAAAGTATCTTCTTTGATTCCAATTGATTTGGTAATCTTCCATTTACATTGAGAAAGTGACTTTTTTTCCTGAAGGAGCACAGACATGCAAGTGGTACCAGACAAGTTAGAATCATGTGCTAAGTACATTCAGGTCGTTTACATCTACTTACCCTCTTTACCTTTAAGTAAAATTGAGAAGTATCTTCTTTGATTCCAATTGATTTGGTATTCTTCCATTTACATTGAGAAAGTGACTTTTTTTCCTGAAGGAGCACAGAGATACAAGTGGTAGCAGACAAGTTAGAATCATGTGCTAAATACATTTAGGACATTTACTTCTACTTACCTTCTTTACTTTTGAGTAAAATTGAAAAGTATCCTCTATGATTCCAATTGCTTTGCTATTGTTCCATTCACATTGTGAAAGTGACTTTATTTCCAGAAGGAACAGAGACATGCAAGTGGTACCAGACAGCTTAGAATGATGTACTGAGTAATGTTAGGACTTTTACATCTACTTAGCACTCTGTACCTCTGAGTAAAATTGAATAGTATATTCTTCGATTCTGAAAACATTGCTTTTGTTGTGAGCACAGTGAGAAAGTGACTTTTGTTCCTGAAGAAGGAGAGACAATCAAAGGGTGCCAGACAACTTATAATCAGGTACTGAGTAAAGTTAGGACATTAACATCATCTGAGCACTCAGTACCTTTGAGTAAAATTGAAAAGTATCTTCTGTGATTGCTATTGCTTTGCTATTGTTCTATTCATGCTGAGAAAGTGACGTTTATTCCTGTAGGAGCACAGAGATGCAAGTGGTAGCAGACAAGTTAGAATCATGTGCTAAGTACATTTAGGAGATTTACTTCTACTTACCCTCTTTACCTTTGAGTAAAATAGAAAAGTATCTGCTTTGATTCCAATTGCTTTGCTATTGTTCCATTCACATTGAGCAAGTGACTTTTTTTCCTGAAGGAGAACAGACATGCAAGTGATACCAGACAGCTTAAAATGATGTACTGAGTAATGTTAGGAAGTGTACATCTACTTAGCACTCTGTACCTCTGAGTAAAATTGAATAGTATATTCTTCGAATCTGAAAGCATTGCTTTTGTTGCGAGCACAGCGAGAAAATGACTTTTTTTCGTGAAGAAGCACAGACAATCAAAGGGTGCCAGACAACTTAGAATCAGGTACTGAGTAAAGTTAGGACGTTTACATCAACTCAGTACTCAGTACCTTTGAGTAAAATTGAAAAGTATCTTCTGTGATTGCTATCACTTTGCTACTGTTCCATTCACATTGTGAAAGCAACTGTTTTTCCTGAAGGAGAACATATATACAAGCGGTAGCAGACAAGTTAGAATCATGTGCTAAATACATTGAGAATGTCTACTTCTGCTTACCCTCTTTACCTTTGAGTAAAATTGAAAAGTATCTTCTTTGATTCCAGTTGCTTTGCTATTGTTCCATTCACATTGAGAAAGTGCCTTTTTTTCCTGAAGGAGCACAGACATGCAAGTGGTACCAGACAACACAGAACCATGTGCTAAGCAAAGTTAGGACGTTTACATCTACTTAGCACTCTGTACCTCTGAGTAAAATTGAATAGTATATTCTACGATTCTGAAAACATTGCATTTGTTGTGAGCACAGTGAGAAAATGACTTTTTTTCCTGAAGAAGCACAGACAATCAACGGGTGCCAGACAAGTTATAATCAGGTACTGAGTAAAGTTAGGATGCTTACAACAACTGAGCACTCAGTACCTTTGAGTAAAATTGAAAAGTATCTTCTTTGATTCCAACTGCTGTCCTATTGTTCCATTCACATTGAGAAAGTGACTTTTTTTCCTGAAGGAGCACGGAGATGCAAGTGGTAGCAGACAAGTTAGAATCATGTGCTAAGTACATTTAGGAGATTTACTTCTACTTACCCTCTTTACCTTTGAGTAAAATTGAAAAGTATCTTCTTTGATTCCAATTGCTTTGCTATTGTTTCATTCACGTTGAGAAAGTGACTTTTTTTCCTGAAGGAGCACGGACATGCAAGTGATACCAGACAGCTTAAAATGATGTACTGAGTAATGTTAGGAAGTGTACATCTACTTAGCACTCTGTACCTCTGAGTAAAATTGAATAGTATATTCTACGATTCTGAAAACATTGCATTTGTTGTGACCACAGTGAGAAAATGACATTTTTCCTGAAGAAGCACAGACAATCAAGTGTGCCAGACAAGTTATAATCAGGTACTGAGTAAAGTTAGGATGCTTACATCAGCTGAGCACTCAGTACCTTTGAGTAAAATTGAAAAGTATCTTCTGTGATTGCTATTGCTTTGCTATTATTCCATTCACGTTGAGAAAGTGATTTTATTTCCTCAAGGAGCACAGAGATGCAAGTGGTAGCAGACAAGTTAGAATCATGTGCTAAGTACATTTAGGACATTTACTTCTACGTACCCTGTTTATCTTTAGGAAAAATTGAAAAGTACCTTCTTTGATTCCAAATGCTTTGCTATTGTTTCATTCACGTTGAGAAAGTGACTTTTTTTCCTGAAGGAGAACATATATGCAAGCGGTAGCAGACAAGTTAGAATCATGTGCTAAATACATTCAGGACGTTTAATTCTGCTTACCCTCTTTACCTTTGAGTAAAACTGAAAAGTATCTTCTTTGATTCCAACTGCTGTACTATTGTTCCATTCACATTGAGAAAGTGACTTTTTTTCCTGAAGGAGCACGGACATGCAAGTGATACCAGACAGCTTAAAATGATGTACTGAGTAATGTTAGGAAGTGTACATCTACTTAGCACTCTGTACCTCTGAGTAAAATTGAATAGTATATTCTTCGATTCTGAAAACATTGCTTTTGTTGTGAGCACAGTGAGAAAGTGACTTTTGTTCCTGAAGAAGGAGAGACAATCAAAGGGTGCCAGACAACTTATAATCAGGTACTGAGTAAAGTTAGGACATTAACATCATCTGAGCACTCAGTACCTTTGAGTAAAATTGAAAAGTATCTTCTGTGATTGCTATTGCTTTGCTATTGTTCTATTCACGCTGAGAAAGTGACTTTTATTCCTGTAGGAGCACAGAGATGCAAGTGGTAGCAGACAAGTTAGAATCATGTGCTAAGTACATTTAGGAGATTTACTTCTACTTACCCTCTTTACCTTTGAGTAAAATAGAAAAGTATCTGCTTTGATTCCAATTGCTTTGCTATTGTTCCATTCACATTGAGAAAGTGACTTTTTTTCCTGAAGGAGCACGGACATGCAAGTGATACCAGACAGCTTAAAATGATGTACTGAGTAATGTTAGGAAGAGTACATCTACTTAGCACTCTGTACCTCTGAGTAAAATTGAATAGTATATTCTTCGAATCTGAAAGCATTGCTTTTGTTGTGAGCACAGTGAGAAAATGACTTTTTTTCCTGAAGAAGTACAGACAATCAATGGGTGCCAGACAACTTAGAATCAGGTACTGAGTAAAGTTAGGACGTTTACATCAACTCAGTACTCAGTACCTTTGAGTAAAATTGAAAAGTATCTTCTGTGATTGCTATCACTTTGCTACTGTTCCATTCACTTTGAGAAAGCAACTTTTTTTCCTGAAGGAGAACAGACATGCAAGCGGTACCAGACAACACAGAACCATGTGCTAAGCAAAGTTAGGACGTTTACATCTACTTAGCACTCTGTACCTCTGAGTAAAATTGATTAGTATATTCTTCGATTCTGAAAACATTGCTTTTGTTGTGAGCACAGTGAGAAAATGACTTTTTTTCCTGAAGAAGCACAGACAATCAAAGGGTGCCAGACAAGTTATAATCAGGTACTGAGTAAAGTTAGGATGCTTACATCAACTGAGCTCTCTGTACCTTTGAGTAAAATTGAAAAGTATCTTCTTTGATTCCAACTGCTGTACTATTGTTCCATTCACATTGAGAAAGTGACTTTTTTTCCTGAAGGAGCACAGAGATACAAGTGGTAGCAGACAAGTTAGAATCATGTGCTAAATACATTTAGGACATTTACTTCTACTTACCTTCTTTACTTTTGAGTAAAATTGAAAAGTATCCTCTATGATTCCAATTGCTTTGCTATTGTTCCATTCACATTGTGAAAGTGACTTTATTTCCAGAAGGAACAGAGACATGCAAGTGGTACCAGACAGCTTAGAATGATGTACTGAGTAATGTTAGGACTTTTACATCTACTTAGCACTCTGTACCTCTGAGTAAAATTGAATAGTATATTCTTCGATTCTGAAAACATTGCTTTTGTTGTGAGCACAGTGAGAAAGTGACTTTTGTTCCTGAAGAAGGAGAGACAATCAAAGGGTGCCAGACAACTTATTATCAGGTACTGAGTAAAGTTAGGACATTAACATCATCTGAGCACTCAGTACCTTTGAGTAAAATTGAAAAGTATCTTCTGTGATTGCTATTGCTTTGCTATTGTTCTATTCACGCTGAGAAAGTGACTTTTATTCCTGTAGGAGCACAGAGATGCAAGTGGTAGCAGACAAGTTAGAATCATGTGCTAAGTACATTTAGGAGATTTACTTCTACTTACCCTCTTTACCTTTGAGTAAAATAGAAAAGTATCTGCTTTGATTCCAATTGCTTTGCTATTGTTCCATTCACATTGAGAAAGTGACTTTTTTTCCTGAAGGAGAACAGACATGCAAGTGATACCAGACAGCTTAAAATGATGTACTGAGTAATGTTAGGAAGTGTACATCTACTTAGCACTCTGTACCTCTGAGTAAAATTGAATAGTATATTCTTCGAATCTGAAAGCATTGCTTTTGTTGTGAGCACAGCGAGAAAATGACTTTTTTTCCTGAAGAAGCACAGACAATCAAAGGGTGCCAGACAACTTAGAATCAGGTACTGAGTAAAGTTAGGACGTTTACATCAACTGAGCACTCAGTACCTTTGAGTAAAATTGAAAAGTATCTTCTTTGATTCCAACTGCTGTACTATTGTTCCATTCACATTGAGAAAGTGACTTTTTTTCCTGAAGGAGCACGGAGATGCAAGTGGTAGCAGACAAGTTAGAATCATGTGCTAAGTACATTTAGGAGATTTACTTCTACTTACCCTCTTTACCTTTGAGTAAAATTGAAAAGTATCTTCTTTGATTCCAATTGCTTTGCTATTGTTCCATTCACATTGAGAAAGTGACTTTTTTTCCTGAAGGAGAACATATATGCAAGCGGTAGCAGACAAGTTAGAATCATGTGCTAAGTACATTTAGGACATTTACTTCTACGTACCCTGTTTATCTTTAGGAAAAATTGAAAAGTACCTCCTTTGATTCCAAATGCTTTGCTACTGTTTCATTCACGTTGAGAAAGTGACTTTTTTTCCTGAAGGAGAACATATATGCAAGCGGTAGCAGACAAGTTAGAATCATGTGCTAAATACATTCAGGACGTTTAATTCTGCTTACCCTCTTTACCTTTGAGTAAAACTGAAAAGTATCTTCTTTGATTCCAACTGCTGTACTATTGTTCCATTCACATTGAGAAAGTGACTTTTTTTCCTGAAGGAGCACGGACATGCAAGTGATACCAGACAGCTTAAAATGATGTACTGAGTAATGTTAGGAAGTGTACATCTACTTAGCACTCTGTACCTCTGAGTAAAATTGAATAGTATATTCTTCGAATCTGAAAGCATTGCTTTTGTTGTGAGCACAGTGAGAAAATGACTTTTTTTCCTGAAGAAGTACAGACAATCAATGGGTGCCAGACAACTTAGAATCAGGTACTGAGTAAAGTTAGGACGTTTACATCAACTCAGTACTCAGTACCTTTGAGTAAAATTGAAAAGTATCTTCTGTGATTGCTATCACTTTGCTACTGTTCCATTCACATTGTGAAAGCAACTGTTTTTCCTGAAGGAGAACATATATGCAAGCGGTAGCAGACAAGTTAGAATCATGTGCTAAATACATTGAGAATGTCTACTTCTGCTTACCCTCTTTACCTTTGAGTAAAATTGAAAAGTATCTTCTTTGATTCCAGTTGCTTTGCTATTGTTCCATTCACATTGAGAAAGTGCCTTTTTTTCCTGAAGGAGCACAGACATGCAAGTGGTACCAGACAACACAGAACCATGTGCTAAGCAAAGTTAGGACGTTTACATCTACTTAGCACTCTGTACCTCTGAGTAAAATTGAATAGTATATTCTACGATTCTGAAAACATTGCATTTGTTGTGAGCACAGTGAGAAAATGACTTTTTTTCCTGAAGAAGCACAGACAATCAACGGGTGCCAGACAAGTTATAATCAGGTACTGAGTAAAGTTAGGATGCTTACAACAACTGAGCACTCAGTACCTTTGAGTAAAATTGAAAAGTATCTTCTTTGATTCCAACTGCTGTCCTATTGTTCCATTCACATTGAGAAAGTGACTTTTTTTCCTGAAGGAGCACGGAGATGCAAGTGGTAGCAGACAAGTTAGAATCATGTGCTAAGTACATTTAGGAGATTTACTTCTACTTACCCTCTTTACCTTTGAGTAAAATTGAAAAGTATCTTCTTTGATTCCAATTGCTTTGCTATTGTTCCATTCACATTGAGAAAGTGACTTTTTTTCCTGAAGGAGCACGGACATGCAAGTGATACCAGACAGCTTAAAATGATGTACTGAGTAATGTTAGGAAGTGTACATCTACTTAGCACTCTGTACCTCTGAGTAAAATTGAATAGTATATTCTACGATTCTGAAAACATTGCATTTGTTGTGACCACAGTGAGAAAATGACTTTTTTTCCTGAAGAAGCACAGACAATCAAGTGTGCCAGACAAGTTATAATCAGGTACTGAGTAAAGTTAGGATGCTTACACAGCTGAGCACTCAGTACCTTTGAGTAAAATTGAAAAGTATCTTCTGTGATTGCTATTGCTTTGCTATTATTCCATTCACGTTGAGAAAGTGATTTTATTTCCTCAAGGAGCACAGAGATGCAAGTGGTAGCAGACAAGTTAGAATCATGTGCTAAGTACATTTAGGTCATTTACTTCTACGTACCCTGTTTATCTTTAGGAAAAATTGAAAAGTACCTTCTTTGATTCCAAATGCTTTGCTATTGTTTCATTCACGTTGAGAAAGTGACTTTTTTTCCTGAAGGAGAACATATATGCAAGCGGTAGCAGACAAGTTAGAATCATGTGCTAAATACATTCAGGACGTTTAATTCTGCTTACCCTCTTTACCTTTGAGTAAAACTGAAAAGTATCTTCTTTGATTCCAACTGCTGTACTATTGTTCCATTCACATTGAGAAAGTGACTTTTTTTCCTGAAGGAGCACGGACATGCAAGTGATACCAGACAGCTTAAAATGATGTACTGAGTAATGTTAGGAAGTGTACATCTACTTAGCACTCTGTACCTCTGAGTAAAATTGAATAGTATATTCTTCGAATCTGAAAGCATTGCTTTTGTTGTGAGCACAGTGAGAAAATGACTTTTTTTCCTGAAGAAGTACAGACAATCAATGGGTGCCAGACAACTTAGAATCAGGTACTGAGTAAAGTTAGGACGTTTACATCAACTCAGTACTCAGTACCTTTGAGTAAAATTGAAAAGTATCTTCTGTGATTGCTATCACTTTGCTACTGTTCCATTCACATTGAGAAAGCAACTTTTTTTCCTGAAGGAGAACAGACATGCAAGTGGTACCAGACAACACAGAACCATGTGCTAAGCAAAGTTAGGACGTTTACATCTACTTAGCACTCTGTACCTCTGAGTAAAATTGATTAGTATATTCTTCGATTCTGAAAACATTGCTTTTGTTGTGAGCACAGTGAGAAAATGACTTTTTTTCCTGAAGAAGCACAGACAATCAAAGGGTGCCAGACAAGTTATAATCAGGTACTGAGTAAAGTTAGGATGCTTACATCAACTGAGCTCTCTGTACCTTTGAGTAAAATTGAAAAGTGTCTTCTTTGATTCCAACTGCTGTACTATTGTTCCATTCACATTGAGAAAGTGACTTTTTTTCCTGAAGGAGCACAGAGATGCAAGTGGTAGCAGACAAGTTAGAATCATGTGCTAAGTACATTTAGGAGATTTACTTCTACTTACCCTCTTTACCTTTGAGTAAAATTGAAAAGTATTTTCTTTGATTCCAATTGCTTTGCTATTGTTCCATTCACGTTGAGAAAGTGACTTTTTTTCCTGAAGGAGCACAGACATGCAAGTGATACCAGACAGCTTAAAATGATGTACTGAGTAATGTTAGGAAGTGTACATCTACTTAGCACTCTGTACCTCTGAGTAAAATTGAATAGTATATTCTTCGAATCTGAAAACATTGCTTTTGTTGTGAGCACAGTGAGAAAATGACTTTTTGTCCTGAAGAAGCACAGACAATCAACGGGTGCCAGACAAGTTATAATCAGGTACTGAGTAAAGTTAGGATGCTTACATCAACTGAGCATTCAGTACCTTTGAGTAAAATTGAAAAGTATCTTCTTTGATTCCAACTGCTGTACTATTGTTCCATTCACATTGAGAAAGTGACTTTTTTTCCTTAAGGAGCACAGAGATGCAAGTGGTAGCAGACAAGTTAGAATCATTTGCTAAGTACATTTAGGAGATTTATTTCTACTTACCCTCTTTACCTTTGAGTAAAATTGAAAAGTATCTTCTTTGATTCCAATTGCTTTGCTATTGTTCCATTCACATTGAGAAAGTGACTTTTTTTCCTGAAGGAGCACAGACATGCAAGTGACACCAGACAGCTTAAAATGATGTACTGAGTAATGTTAGGAAGTGTACATCTACTTAGCACTCTGTACCTCTGAGTAAAATTGAATAGTATATTCTTCGAATCTGAAAACATTGCTTTTGTTGTGAGCACAGTGAGAAAATGACTTTTTTTCCTGAAGAAGCACAGACAATCAAAGGGTGCCAGACAAGTTATAATCAGGTACTGAGTAAAGTTAGGATGCTTACATCAACTGAGCTCTCTGTACCTTTGAGTAAAATTGAAAAGTATCTTCTTTGATTCCAACTGCTGTACTATTGTTCCATTCACATTGAGAAAGTGACTTTTTTTCCTGAAGGAGCACGGAGATGCAAGTGGTAGCAGACAAGTTAGAATCATGTGCTAAGTACATTTAGGAGATTTACTTCTACTTACCCTCTTTACCTTTGAGTAAAATTGAAAAGTATCTTTTTTGATTCCAATTGCTTTGCTATTGTTCCATTCACATTGAGAAAGTGACTTTTTTTCCTGAAGGAGCACAGAGATACAAGTGGTAGCAGACAAGTTAGAATCAAGTGCTAAATACATTTAGGACATTTACTTCTACTTACCTTCTTTACTTTTGAGTAAAATTGAAAAGTACCCTCTATGATTCCAATTGCTTTGCTATTGTTCCATTCACATTGTGAAAGTGACTTTATTTCCAGAAGGAACAGAGACATGCAAGTGGTACCAGACAGCTTAGAATGATGTACTGAGTAATGTTAGGACTTTTACATCTACTTAGCACTCTGTACCTCTGAGTAAAATTGAATAGTATATTCTTCGATTCTGAAAACATTGCTTTTGTTGTGAGCACAGTGAGAAAGTGACTTTTGTTCCTGAAGAAGGAGAGACAATCAAAGGGTGCCAGACAACTTATAATCAGGTACTGAGTAAAGTTAGGACATTAACATCATCTGAGCACTCAGTACCTTTGAGTAAAATTGAAAAGTATCTTCTGTGATTGCTATTGCTTTGCTATTGTTCTATTCACGCTGAGAAAGTGACTTTTATTCCTGTAGGAGCACAGAGATGCAAGTGGTAGCAGACAAGTTAGAATCATGTGCTAAGTACATTTAGGAGATTTACTTCTACTTACCCTCTTTACCTTTGAGTAAAATAGAAAAGTATCTGCTTTGATTCCAATTGCTTTGCTATTGTTCCATTCACATTGAGAAAGTGACTTTTTTTCCTGAAGGAGAACAGACATGCAAGTGATACCAGACAGCTTAAAATGATGTACTGAGTAATGTTAGGAAGTGTACATCTACTTAGCACTCTGTACCTCTGAGTAAAATTGAATAGTATATTCTTCGAATCTGAAAGCATTGCTTTTGTTGCGAGCACAGCGAGAAAATGACTTTTTTTCGTGAAGAAGCACAGACAATCAAAGGGTGCCAGACAACTTAGAATCAGGTACTGAGTAAAGTTAGGACGTTTACATCAACTCAGTACTCAGTACCTTTGAGTAAAATTGAAAAGTATCTTCTGTGATTGCTATCACTTTGCTACTGTTCCATTCACATTGTGAAAGCAACTGTTTTTCCTGAAGGAGAACATATATGCAAGCGGTAGCAGACAAGTTAGAATCATGTGCTAAATACATTGAGAATGTCTACTTCTGCTTACCCTCTTTACCTTTGAGTAAAATTGAAAAGTATCTTCTTTGATTCCAGTTGCTTTGCTATTGTTCCATTCACATTGAGAAAGTGCCTTTTTTTCCTGAAGGAGCACAGACATGCAAGTGGTACCAGACAACACAGAACCATGTGCTAAGCAAAGTTAGGATGTTTACATCTACTTAGCACTCTGTACCTCTGAGTAAAATTGAATAGTATATTCTACGATTCTGAAAACATTGCATTTGTTGTGAGCACAGTGAGAAAATGACTTTTTTTCCTGAAGAAGCACAGACAATCAACGGGTGCCAGACAAGTTATAATCAGGTACTGAGTAAAGTTAGGATGCTTACAACAACTGAGCACTCAGTACCTTTGAGTAAAATTGAAAAGTATCTTCTTTGATTCCAACTGCTGTACTATTGTTCCATTCACGTTGAGAAAGTGACTTTTTTTCCTGAAGGAGCACGGAGATGCAAAAGTAGCAGACAAGTTAGAATCATGTGCTAAGTACATTTAGGAGATTTACTTCTACTTACCCTCTTTACCTTTGAGTAAAATAGAAAAGTATCTTCTTTGATTCCAATTGATTTGGTAATCTTCCATTTACATTGAGAAAGTGACTTTTTTTCCTGAAGGAGCACAGACATGCAAGTGGTACCAGACAAGTTAGAATCATGTGCTAAGTACATTCAGGTCGTTTACATCTACTTACCCTCTTTACCTTTAAGTAAAATTGAGAAGTATCTTCTTTGATTCCAATTGATTTGGTATTCTTCCATTTACATTGAGAAAGTGACTTTTTTTCCTGAAGGAGCACAGAGATACAAGTGGTAGCAGACAAGTTAGAATCATGTGCTAAATACATTTAGGACATTTACTTCTACTTACCTTCTTTACTTTTGAGTAAAATTGAAAAGTATCCTCTATGATTCCAATTGCTTTGCTATTGTTCCATTCACATTGTGAAAGTGACTTTATTTCCAGAAGGAACAGAGACATGCAAGTGGTACCAGACAGCTTAGAATGATGTACTGAGTAATGTTAGGACTTTTACATCTACTTAGCACTCTGTACCTCTGAGTAAAATTGAATAGTATATTCTTCGATTCTGAAAACATTGCTTTTGTTGTGAGCACAGTGAGAAAGTGACTTTTGTTCCTGAAGAAGGAGAGACAATCAAAGGGTGCCAGACAACTTATAATCAGGTACTGAGTAAAGTTAGGACATTAACATCATCTGAGCACTCAGTACCTTTGAGTAAAATTGAAAAGTATCTTCTGTGATTGCTATTGCTTTGCTATTGTTCTATTCACGCTGAGAAAGTGACTTTTATTCCTGTAGGAGCACAGAGATGCAAGTGGTAGCAGACAAGTTAGAATCATGTGCTAAGTACATTTAGGAGATTTACTTCTACTTACCCTCTTTACCTTTGAGTAAAATAGAAAAGTATCTGCTTTGATTCCAATTGCTTTGCTATTGTTCCATTCACATTGAGAAAGTGACTTTTTTTCCTGAAGGAGAACAGACATGCAAGTGATACCAGACAGCTTAAAATGATGTACTGAGTAATGTTAGGAAGTGTACATCTACTTAGCACTCTGTACCTCTGAGTAAAATTGAATAGTATATTCTTCGAATCTGAAAGCATTGCTTTTGTTGTGAGCACAGCGAGAAAATGACTTTTTTTCCTGAAGAAGCACAGACAATCAAAGGGTGCCAGACAACTTAGAATCAGGTACTGAGTAAAGTTAGGACGTTTACATCAACTGAGCACTCAGTACCTTTGAGTAAAATTGAAAAGTATCTTCTGTGATTGCTATCACTTTGCTACTGTTCCATTCACATTGTGAAAGCAACTGTTTTTCCTGAAGGAGAACATATATGCAAGCGGTAGCAGACAAGTTAGAATCATGTGCTAAATACATTGTGAATGTCTACTTCTGCTTACCCTCTTTACCTTTGAGTAAAATTGAAAAGTATCTTCTTTGATTCCAGTTGCTTTGCTATTGTTCCATTCACATTGAGAAAGTGCCTTTTTTTCCTGAAGGAGCACAGACATGCAAGTGGTACCAGACAACACAGAACCATGTGCTAAGCAAAGTTAGGACGTTTACATCTACTTAGCACTCTGTACCTCTGAGTAAAATTGAATAGTATATTCTACGATTCTGAAAACATTGCATTTGTTGTGAGCACAGTGAGAAAATGACTTTTTTTCCTGAAGAAGCACAGACAATCAACGGGTGCCAGACAAGTTATAATCAGGTACTGAGTAAAGTTAGGATGCTTACAACAACTGAGCATTCAGTACCTTTGAGTAAAATTGAAAAGTATCTTCTTTGATTCCAACTGCTGTCCTATTGTTCCATTCACATTGAGAAAGTGACTTTTTTTCCTGAAGGAGCACGGAGATGCAAGTGGTAGCAGACAAGTTAGAATCATGTGCTAAGTACATTTAGGAGATTTACTTCTACTTAGGAAGTGTACATCTACTTAGCACTCTGTACCTCTGAGTAAAATTGAATAGTATATTCTTCGAATCTGAAAGCATTGCTTTTGTTGTGAGCACAGTGAGAAAATGACTTTTTTTCCTGAAGAAGTACAGACAATCAATGGGTGCCAGACAACTTAGAATCAGGTACTGAGTAAAGTTAGGACGTTTACATCAACTCAGTACTCAGTACCTTTGAGTAAAATTGAAAAGTATCTTCTGTGATTGCTATCACTTTGCTACTGTTCCATTCACATTGTGAAAGCAACTGTTTTTCCTGAAGGAGAACATATATGCAAGCGGTAGCAGACAAGTTAGAATCATGTGCTAAATACATTGAGAATGTCTACTTCTGCTTACCCTCTTTACCTTTGAGTAAAATTGAAAAGTATCTTCTTTGATTCCAGTTGCTTTGCTATTGTTCCATTCACATTGAGAAAGTGCCTTTTTTTCCTGAAGGAGCACAGACATGCAAGTGGTACCAGACAACACAGAACCATGTGCTAAGCAAAGTTAGGACGTTTACATCTACTTAGCACTCTGTACCTCTGAGTAAAATTGAATAGTATATTCTACGATTCTGAAAACATTGCATTTGTTGTGAGCACAGTGAGAAAATGACTTTTTTTCCTGAAGAAGCACAGACAATCAACGGGTGCCAGACAAGTTATAATCAGGTACTGAGTAAAGTTAGGATGCTTACAACAACTGAGCACTCAGTACCTTTGAGTAAAATTGAAAAGTATCTTCTTTGATTCCAACTGCTGTCCTATTGTTCCATTCACATTGAGAAAGTGACTTTTTTTCCTGAAGGAGCACGGAGATGCAAGTGGTAGCAGACAAGTTAGAATCATGTGCTAAGTACATTTAGGAGATTTACTTCTACTTACCCTCTTTACCTTTGAGTAAAATTGAAAAGTATCTTCTTTGATTCCAATTGCTTTGCTATTGTTCCATTCACATTGAGAAAGTGACTTTTTTTCCTGAAGGAGCACGGACATGCAAGTGATACCAGACAGCTTAAAATGATGTACTGAGTAATGTTAGGAAGTGTACATCTACTTAGCACTCTGTACCTCTGAGTAAAATTGAATAGTATATTCTACGATTCTGAAAACATTGCATTTGTTGTGACCACAGTGAGAAAATGACTTTTTTTCCTGAAGAAGCACAGACAATCAAGTGTGCCAGACAAGTTATAATCAGGTACTGAGTAAAGTTAGGATGCTTACATCAGCTGAGCACTCAGTACCTTTGAGTAAAATTGAAAAGTATCTTCTGTGATTGCTATTGCTTTGCTATTATTCCATTCACGTTGAGAAAGTGATTTTATTTCCTCAAGGAGCACAGAGATGCAAGTGGTAGCAGACAAGTTAGAATCATGTGCTAAGTACATTTAGGACATTTACTTCTACGTACCCTGTTTATCTTTAGGAAAAATTGAAAAGTACCTTCTTTGATTCCAAATGCTTTGCTATTGTTTCATTCACGTTGAGAAAGTGACTTTTTTTCCTGAAGGAGAACATATATGCAAGCGGTAGCAGACAAGTTAGAATCATGTGCTAAATACATTCAGGACGTTTAATTCTGCTTACCCTCTTTACCTTTGAGTAAAACTGAAAAGTATCTTCTTTGATTCCAACTGCTGTACTATTGTTCCATTCACATTGAGAAAGTGACTTTTTTTCCTGAAGGAGCACGGACATGCAAGTGATACCAGACAGCTTAAAATGATGTACTGAGTAATGTTAGGAAGTGTACATCTACTTAGCACTCTGTACCTCTGAGTAAAATTGAATAGTATATTCTTCGAATCTGAAAGCATTGCTTTTGTTGTGAGCACAGTGAGAAAATGACTTTTTTTCCTGAAGAAGTACAGACAATCAATGGGTGCCAGACAACTTAGAATCAGGTACTGAGTAAAGTTAGGACGTTTACATCAACTCAGTACTCAGTACCTTTGAGTAAAATTGAAAAGTATCTTCTGTGATTGCTATCACTTTGCTACTGTTCCATTCACATTGAGAAAGCAACTTTTTTTCCTGAAGGAGAACAGACATGCAAGTGGTACCAGACAACACAGAACCATGTGCTAAGCAAAGTTAGGACGTTTACATCTACTTAGCACTCTGTACCTCTGAGTAAAATTGATTAGTATATTCTTCGATTCTGAAAACATTGCTTTTGTTGTGAGCACAGTGAGAAAATGACTTTTTTTCCTGAAGAAGCACAGACAATCAAAGGGTGCCAGACAAGTTATAATCAGGTACTGAGTAAAGTTAGGATGCTTACATCAACTGAGCTCTCTGTACCTTTGAGTAAAATTGAAAAGTGTCTTCTTTGATTCCAACTGCTGTACTATTGTTCCATTCACATTGAGAAAGTGACTTTTTTTCCTGAAGGAGCACAGAGATGCAAGTGGTAGCAGACAAGTTAGAATCATGTGCTAAGTACATTTAGGAGATTTACTTCTACTTACCCTCTTTACCTTTGAGTAAAATTGAAAAGTATTTTCTTTGATTCCAATTGCTTTGCTATTGTTCCATTCACGTTGAGAAAGTGACTTTTTTTCCTGAAGGAGCACAGACATGCAAGTGATACCAGACAGCTTAAAATGATGTACTGAGTAATGTTAGGAAGTGTACATCTACTTAGCACTCTGTACCTCTGAGTAAAATTGAATAGTATATTCTTCGAATCTGAAAACATTGCTTTTGTTGTGAGCACAGTGAGAAAATGACTTTTTTTCCTGAAGAAGCACAGACAATCAACGGGTGCCAGACAAGTTATAATCAGGTACTGAGTAAAGTTAGGATGCTTACATCAACTGAGCATTCAGTACCTTTGAGTAAAATTGAAAAGTATCTTCTTTGATTCCAACTGCTGTACTATTGTTCCATTCACATTGAGAAAGTGACTTTTTTTCCTTAAGGAGCACAGAGATGCAAGTGGTAGCAGACAAGTTAGAATCATGTGCTAAGTACATTTAGGAGATTTATTTCTACTTACCCTCTTTACCTTTGAGTAAAATTGAAAAGTATCTTCTTTGATTCCAATTGCTTTGCTATTGTTCCATTCACATTGAGAAAGTGACTTTTTTTCCTGAAGGAGCACAGACATGCAAGTGACACCAGACAGCTTAAAATGATGTACTGAGTAATGTTAGGAAGTGTACATCTACTTAGCACTCTGTACCTCTGAGTAAAATTGAATAGTATATTCTTCGAATCTGAAAACATTGCTTTTGTTGTGAGCACAGTGAGAAAATGACTTTTTTTCCTGAAGAAGCACAGACAATCAAAGGGTGCCAGACAAGTTATAATCAGGTACTGAGTAAAGTTAGGATGCTTACATCAACTGAGCTCTCTGTACCTTTGAGTAAAATTGAAAAGTATCTTCTTTGATTCCAACTGCTGTACTATTGTTCCATTCACATTGAGAAAGTGACTTTTTTTCCTGAAGGAGCACAGAGATGCAAGTGGTAGCAGACAAGTTAGAATCATGTGCTAAGTACATTTAGGAGATTTACTTCTACGTACCCTGTTTACCTTTGGGAAAAATTGAAAAGTATCTTCTTTGATTCCAACTGCTGTACTATTGTTCCATTCACATTGAGAAAGTGACTTTTTTTCCTGAAGGAGCACAGACATGCAAGTGATACCAGACAGCTTAGAATGATGTACTGAGTAATGTTAGGAAGTGTACATCGACTTAGCACTCTGTACCTCTGAGTAAAATTGAATAGTATATTCTTCGAATCTGAAAGCATTGCTTTTGTTGTGAGCACAGTGAGAAAATGACTTTTTTTCCTGAAGGAGCACAGAGATGCAAGTGGTACCAGACAAGTTAGAATCATGTGCTAAGTACATTCAGGTCGTTTACATCTACTTATCCTCTTTACCTTTAAGTAAAATTGAGAAGTATCTTCTTTGATTCCAATTGATTTGGTAATCTTCCATTTACATTGAGAAAGTGACTTTTTTTCCTGAAGGAGCACAGACATGCAAGTGGTACCAGACAAGTTAGAATCATGTGCTAAGTACATTCAGGTCGTTTACATCTACTTACCCTCTTTACCTTTAAGTAAAATTGAGAAGTATCTTCTTTGATTCCAATTGATTTGGTATTCTTCCATTTACATTGAGAAAGTGACTTTTTTTCCTGAAGGAGCACAGAGATACAAGTGGTAGCAGACAAGTTAGAATCATGTGCTAAATACATTTAGGACATTTACTTCTACTTACCTTCTTTACTTTTGAGTAAAATTGAAAAGTATCCTCTATGATTCCAATTGCTTTGCTATTGTTCCATTCACATTGTGAAAGTGACTTTATTTCCAGAAGGAACAGAGACATGCAAGTGGTACCAGACAACTTAGAATGATGTACTGAGTAATGTTAGGACTTTTACATCTACTTAGCACTCTGTACCTCTGAGTAAAATTGAATAGTATATTCTTCGATTCTGAAAACATTGCTTTTGTTGTGAGCACAGTGAGAAAGTGACTTTTGTTCCTGAAGAAGGAGAGACAATCAAAGGGTGCCAGACAACTTATAATCAGGTACTGAGTAAAGTTAGGACATTAACATCATCTGAGCACTCAGTACCTTTGAGTAAAATTGAAAAGTATCTTCTGTGATTGCTATTGCTTTGCTATTGTTCTATTCACGCTGAGAAAGTGACTTTTATTCCTGTAGGAGCACAGAGATGCAAGTGGTAGCAGACAAGTTAGAATCATGTGCTAAGTACATTTAGGAGATTTACTTCTACTTACCCTCTTTACCTTTGAGTAAAATAGAAAAGTATCTGCTTTGATTCCAATTGCTTTGCTATTGTTCCATTCACATTGAGAAAGTGACTTTTTTTCCTGAAGGAGCACGGACATGCAAGTGATACCAGACAGCTTAAAATGATGTACTGAGTAATGTTAGGAAGTGTACATCTACTTAGCACTCTGTACCTCTGAGTAAAATTGAATAGTATATTCTTCGAATCTGAAAGCATTGCTTTTGTTGTGAGCACAGTGAGAAAATGACTTTTTTTCCTGAAGAAGTACAGACAATCAATGGGTGCCAGACAACTTAGAATCAGGTACTGAGTAAAGTTAGGACGTTTACATCAACTCAGTACTCAGTACCTTTGAGTAAAATTGAAAAGTATCTTCTGTGATTGCTATCACTTTGCTACTGTTCCATTCACATTGAGAAAGCAACTTTTTTTCCTGAAGGAGAACAGACATGCAAGTGGTACCAGACAACACAGAACCATGTGCTAAGCAAAGTTAGGACGTTTACATCTACTTAGCACTCTGTACCTCTGAGTAAAATTGATTAGTATATTCTTCGATTCTGAAAACATTGCTTTTGTTGTGAGCACAGTGAGAAAATGACTTTTTTTCCTGAAGAAGCACAGACAATCAAAGGGTGCCAGACAAGTTATAATCAGGTACTGAGTAAAGTTAGGATGCTTACATCAACTGAGCTCTCTGTACCTTTGAGTAAAATTGAAAAGTATCTTCTTTGATTCCAACTGCTGTACTATTGTTCCATTCACATTGAGAAAGTGACTTTTTTTACCTGAAGGAGCACAGAGATACAAGTGGTAGCAGACAAGTTAGAATCATGTGCTAAATACATTTAGGACATTTACTTCTACTTACCTTCTTTACTTTTGAGTAAAATTGAAAAGTATCCTCTATGATTCCAATTGCTTTGCTATTGTTCCATTCACATTGTGAAAGTGACTTTATTTCCAGAAGGAACAGAGACATGCAAGTGGTACCAGACAGCTTAGAATGATGTACTGAGTAATGTTAGGACTTTTACATCTACTTAGCACTCTGTACCTCTGAGTAAAATTGAATAGTATATTCTTCGATTCTGAAAACATTGCTTTTGTTGTGAGCACAGTGAGAAAGTGACTTTTGTTCCTGAAGAAGGAGAGACAATCAAAGGGTGCCAGACAACTTATAATCAGGTACTGAGTAAAGTTAGGACATTAACATCATCTGAGCACTCAGTACCTTTGAGTAAAATTGAAAAGTATCTTCTGTGATTGCTATTGCTTTGCTATTGTTCTATTCACGCTGAGAAAGTGACTTTTATTCCTGTAGGAGCACAGAGATGCAAGTGGTAGCAGACAAGTTAGAATCATGTGCTAAGTACATTTAGGAGATTTACTTCTACTTACCCTCTTTACCTTTGAGTAAAATAGAAAAGTATCTGCTTTGATTCCAATTGCTTTGCTATTGTTCCATTCACATTGAGAAAGTGACTTTTTTTCCTGAAGGAGAACAGACATGCAAGTGATACCAGACAGCTTAAAATGATGTACTGAGTAATGTTAGGAAGTGTACATCTACTTAGCACTCTGTACCTCTGAGTAAAATTGAATAGTATATTCTTCGAATCTGAAAGCATTGCTTTTGTTGTGAGCACAGCGAGAAAATGACTTTTTTTCCTGAAGAAGCACAGACAATCAAAGGGTGCCAGACAACTTAGAATCAGGTACTGAGTAAAGTTAGGACGTTTACATCAACTGAGCACTCAGTACCTTTGAGTAAAATTGAAAAGTATCTTCTTTGATTCCAACTGCTGTACTATTGTTCCATTCACATTGAGAAAGTGACTTTTTTTCCTGAAGGAGCACGGAGATGCAAGTGGTAGCAGACAAGTTAGAATCATATGCTAAGTACATTTAGGAGATTTACTTCTACTTACCCTCTTTACCTTTGAGTAAAATTGAAAAGTATCTTCTTTGATTCCAATTGCTTTGCTATTGTTCCATTCACATTGAGAAAGTGACTTTTTTTCCTGAAGGAGCACGGACATGCAAGTGATACCAGACAGCTTAAAATGATGTACTGAGTAATGTTAGGAAGTGTACATCTACTTAGCACTCTGTACCTCTGAGTAAAATTGAATAGTATATTCTTCGAATCTGAAAGCATTGCTTTTGTTGTGAGCACAGTGAGAAAATGACTTTTTTTCCTGAAGAAGTACAGACAATCAATGGGTGCCAGACAACTTAGAATCAGGTACTGAGTAAAGTTAGGACGTTTACATCAACTCAGTACTCAGTACCTTTGAGTAAAATTGAAAAGTATCTTCTGTGATTGCTATCACTTTGCTACTGTTCCATTCACATTGTGAAAGCAACTGTTTTTCCTGAAGGAGAACATATATGCAAGCGGTAGCAGACAAGTTAGAATCATGTGCTAAATACATTGAGAATGTCTACTTCTGCTTACCCTCTTTACCTTTGAGTAAAATTGAAAAGTATCTTCTTTGATTCCAGTTGCTTTGCTATTGTTCCATTCACATTGAGAAAGTGCCTTTTTTTCCTGAAGGAGCACAGACATGCAAGTGGTACCAGACAACACAGAACCATGTGCTAAGCAAAGTTAGGACGTTTACATCTACTTAGCACTCTGTACCTCTGAGTAAAATTGAATAGTATATTCTACGATTCTGAAAACATTGCATTTGTTGTGAGCACAGTGAGAAAATGACTTTTTTTCCTGAAGAAGCACAGACAATCAACGGGTGCCAGACAAGTTATAATCAGGTACTGAGTAAAGTTAGGATGCTTACAACAACTGAGCACTCAGTACCTTTGAGTAAAATTGAAAAGTATCTTCTTTGATTCCAACTGCTGTCCTATTGTTCCATTCACATTGAGAAAGTGACTTTTTTTCCTGAAGGAGCACGGAGATGCAAGTGGTAGCAGACAAGTTAGAATCATGTGCTAAGTACATTTAGGAGATTTACTTCTACTTACCCTCTTTACCTTTGAGTAAAATTGAAAAGTATCTTCTTTGATTCCAATTGCTTTGCTATTGTTCCATTCACATTGAGAAAGTGACTTTTTTTCCTGAAGGAGCACGGACATGCAAGTGATACCAGACAGCTTAAAATGATGTACTGAGTAATGTTAGGAAGTGTACATCTACTTAGCACTCTGTACCTCTGAGTAAAATTGAATAGTATATTCTACGATTCTGAAAACATTGCATTTGTTGTGACCACAGTGAGAAAATGACTTTTTTTCCTGAAGAAGCACAGACAATCAAGTGTGCCAGACAAGTTATAATCAGGTACTGAGTAAAGTTAGGATGCTTACATCAGCTGAGCACTCAGTACCTTTGAGTAAAATTGAAAAGTATCTTCTGTGATTGCTATTGCTTTGCTATTATTCCATTCACGTTGAGAAAGTGATTTTATTTCCTCAAGGAGCACAGAGATGCAAGTGGTAGCAGACAAGTTAGAATCATGTGCTAAGTACATTTAGGACATTTACTTCTACGTACCCTGTTTATCTTTAGGAAAAATTGAAAAGTACCTTCTTTGATTCCAAATGCTTTGCTATTGTTTCATTCACGTTGAGAAAGTGACTTTTTTTCCTGAAGGAGAACATATATGCAAGCGGTAGCAGACAAGTTAGAATCATGTGCTAAATACATTCAGGACGTTTAATTCTGCTTACCCTCTTTACCTTTGAGTAAAACTGAAAAGTATCTTCTTTGATTCCAACTGCTGTACTATTGTTCCATTCACATTGAGAAAGTGACTTTTTTTCCTGAAGGAGCACGGACATGCAAGTGATACCAGACAGCTTAAAATGATGTACTGAGTAATGTTAGGAAGTGTACATCTACTTAGCACTCTGTACCTCTGAGTAAAATTGAATAGTATATTCTTCGAATCTGAAAGCATTGCTTTTGTTGTGAGCACAGTGAGAAAATGACTTTTTTTCCTGAAGAAGTACAGACAATCAATGGGTGCCAGACAACTTAGAATCAGGTACTGAGTAAAGTTAGGACGTTTACATCAACTCAGTACTCAGTACCTTTGAGTAAAATTGAAAAGTATCTTCTGTGATTGCTATCACTTTGCTACTGTTCCATTCACATTGAGAAAGCAACTTTTTTTCCTGAAGGAGAACAGACATGCAAGTGGTACCAGACAACACAGAACCATGTGCTAAGCAAAGTTAGGACGTTTACATCTACTTAGCACTCTGTACCTCTGAGTAAAATTGATTAGTATATTCTTCGATTCTGAAAACATTGCTTTTGTTGTGAGCACAGTGAGAAAATGACTTTTTTTCCTGAAGAAGCACAGACAATCAAAGGGTGCCAGACAAGTTATAATCAGGTACTGAGTAAAGTTAGGATGCTTACATCAACTGAGCTCTCTGTACCTTTGAGTAAAATTGAAAAGTGTCTTCTTTGATTCCAACTGCTGTACTATTGTTCCATTCACATTGAGAAAGTGACTTTTTTTCCTGAAGGAGCACAGAGATGCAAGTGGTAGCAGACAAGTTAGAATCATGTGCTAAGTACATTTAGGAGATTTACTTCTACTTACCCTCTTTACCTTTGAGTAAAATTGAAAAGTATTTTCTTTGATTCCAATTGCTTTGCTATTGTTCCATTCACGTTGAGAAAGTGACTTTTTTTCCTGAAGGAGCACAGACATGCAAGTGATACCAGACAGCTTAAAATGATGTACTGAGTAATGTTAGGAAGTGTACATCTACTTAGCACTCTGTACCTCTGAGTAAAATTGAATAGTATATTCTTCGAATCTGAAAACATTGCTTTTGTTGTGAGCACAGTGAGAAAATGACTTTTTGTCCTGAAGAAGCACAGACAATCAACGGGTGCCAGACAAGTTATAATCAGGTACTGAGTAAAGTTAGGATGCTTACATCAACTGAGCATTCAGTACCTTTGAGTAAAATTGAAAAGTATCTTCTTTGATTCCAACTGCTGTACTATTGTTCCATTCACATTGAGAAAGTGACTTTTTTTCCTTAAGGAGCACAGAGATGCAAGTGGTAGCAGACAAGTTAGAATCATTTGCTAAGTACATTTAGGAGATTTATTTCTACTTACCCTCTTTACCTTTGAGTAAAATTGAAAAGTATCTTCTTTGATTCCAATTGCTTTGCTATTGTTCCATTCACATTGAGAAAGTGACTTTTTTTCCTGAAGGAGCACAGACATGCAAGTGACACCAGACAGCTTAAAATGATGTACTGAGTAATGTTAGGAAGTGTACATCTACTTAGCACTCTGTACCTCTGAGTAAAATTGAATAGTATATTCTTCGAATCTGAAAACATTGCTTTTGTTGTGAGCACAGTGAGAAAATGACTTTTTTTCCTGAAGAAGCACAGACAATCAAAGGGTGCCAGACAAGTTATAATCAGGTACTGAGTAAAGTTAGGATGCTTACATCAACTGAGCTCTCTGTACCTTTGAGTAAAATTGAAAAGTATCTTCTTTGATTCCAACTGCTGTACTATTGTTCCATTCACATTGAGAAAGTGACTTTTTTTCCTGAAGGAGCACGGAGATGCAAGTGGTAGCAGACAAGTTAGAATCATGTGCTAAGTACATTTAGGAGATTTACTTCTACTTACCCTCTTTACCTTTGAGTAAAATTGAAAAGTATCTTTTTTGATTCCAATTGCTTTGCTATTGTTCCATTCACATTGAGAAAGTGACTTTTTTTCCTGAAGGAGCACAGAGATACAAGTGGTAGCAGACAAGTTAGAATCAAGTGCTAAATACATTTAGGACATTTACTTCTACTTACCTTCTTTACTTTTGAGTAAAATTGAAAAGTACCCTCTATGATTCCAATTGCTTTGCTATTGTTCCATTCACATTGTGAAAGTGACTTTATTTCCAGAAGGAACAGAGACATGCAAGTGGTACCAGACAGCTTAGAATGATGTACTGAGTAATGTTAGGACTTTTACATCTACTTAGCACTCTGTACCTCTGAGTAAAATTGAATAGTATATTCTTCGATTCTGAAAACATTGCTTTTGTTGTGAGCACAGTGAGAAAGTGACTTTTGTTCCTGAAGAAGGAGAGACAATCAAAGGGTGCCAGACAACTTATAATCAGGTACTGAGTAAAGTTAGGACATTAACATCATCTGAGCACTCAGTACCTTTGAGTAAAATTGAAAAGTATCTTCTGTGATTGCTATTGCTTTGCTATTGTTCTATTCACGCTGAGAAAGTGACTTTTATTCCTGTAGGAGCACAGAGATGCAAGTGGTAGCAGACAAGTTAGAATCATGTGCTAAGTACATTTAGGAGATTTACTTCTACTTACCCTCTTTACCTTTGAGTAAAATAGAAAAGTATCTGCTTTGATTCCAATTGCTTTGCTATTGTTCCATTCACATTGAGAAAGTGACTTTTTTTCCTGAAGGAGAACAGACATGCAAGTGATACCAGACAGCTTAAAATGATGTACTGAGTAATGTTAGGAAGTGTACATCTACTTAGCACTCTGTACCTCTGAGTAAAATTGAATAGTATATTCTTCGAATCTGAAAGCATTGCTTTTGTTGCGAGCACAGCGAGAAAATGACTTTTTTTCGTGAAGAAGCACAGACAATCAAAGGGTGCCAGACAACTTAGAATCAGGTACTGAGTAAAGTTAGGACGTTTACATCAACTCAGTACTCAGTACCTTTGAGTAAAATTGAAAAGTATCTTCTGTGATTGCTATCACTTTGCTACTGTTCCATTCACATTGTGAAAGCAACTGTTTTTCCTGAAGGAGAACATATATGCAAGCGGTAGCAGACAAGTTAGAATCATGTGCTAAATACATTGAGAATGTCTACTTCTGCTTACCCTCTTTACCTTTGAGTAAAATTGAAAAGTATCTTCTTTGATTCCAGTTGCTTTGCTATTGTTCCATTCACATTGAGAAAGTGCCTTTTTTTCCTGAAGGAGCACAGACATGCAAGTGGTACCAGACAACACAGAACCATGTGCTAAGCAAAGTTAGGATGTTTACATCTACTTAGCACTCTGTACCTCTGAGTAAAATTGAATAGTATATTCTACGATTCTGAAAACATTGCATTTGTTGTGAGCACAGTGAGAAAATGACTTTTTTTCCTGAAGAAGCACAGACAATCAACGGGTGCCAGACAAGTTATAATCAGGTACTGAGTAAAGTTAGGATGCTTACAACAACTGAGCACTCAGTACCTTTGAGTAAAATTGAAAAGTATCTTCTTTGATTCCAACTGCTGTACTATTGTTCCATTCACGTTGAGAAAGTGACTTTTTTTCCTGAAGGAGCACGGAGATGCAAAAGTAGCAGACAAGTTAGAATCATGTGCTAAGTACATTTAGGAGATTTACTTCTACTTACCCTCTTTACCTTTGAGTAAAATAGAAAAGTATCTTCTTTGATTCCAATTGATTTGGTAATCTTCCATTTACATTGAGAAAGTGACTTTTTTTCCTGAAGGAGCACAGACATGCAAGTGGTACCAGACAAGTTAGAATCATGTGCTAAGTACATTCAGGTCGTTTACATCTACTTACCCTCTTTACCTTTAAGTAAAATTGAGAAGTATCTTCTTTGATTCCAATTGATTTGGTATTCTTCCATTTACATTGAGAAAGTGACTTTTTTTCCTGAAGGAGCACAGAGATACAAGTGGTAGCAGACAAGTTAGAATCATGTGCTAAATACATTTAGGACATTTACTTCTACTTACCTTCTTTACTTTTGAGTAAAATTGAAAAGTATCCTCTATGATTCCAATTGCTTTGCTATTGTTCCATTCACATTGTGAAAGTGACTTTATTTCCAGAAGGAACAGAGACATGCAAGTGGTACCAGACAGCTTAGAATGATGTACTGAGTAATGTTAGGACTTTTACATCTACTTAGCACTCTGTACCTCTGAGTAAAATTGAATAGTATATTCTTCGATTCTGAAAACATTGCTTTTGTTGTGAGCACAGTGAGAAAGTGACTTTTGTTCCTGAAGAAGGAGAGACAATCAAAGGGTGCCAGACAACTTATAATCAGGTACTGAGTAAAGTTAGGACATTAACATCATCTGAGCACTCAGTACCTTTGAGTAAAATTGAAAAGTATCTTCTGTGATTGCTATTGCTTTGCTATTGTTCTATTCACGCTGAGAAAGTGACTTTTATTCCTGTAGGAGCACAGAGATGCAAGTGGTAGCAGACAAGTTAGAATCATGTGCTAAGTACATTTAGGAGATTTACTTCTACTTACCCTCTTTACCTTTGAGTAAAATAGAAAAGTATCTGCTTTGATTCCAATTGCTTTGCTATTGTTCCATTCACATTGAGAAAGTGACTTTTTTTCCTGAAGGAGAACAGACATGCAAGTGATACCAGACAGCTTAAAATGATGTACTGAGTAATGTTAGGAAGTGTACATCTACTTAGCACTCTGTACCTCTGAGTAAAATTGAATAGTATATTCTTCGAATCTGAAAGCATTGCTTTTGTTGTGAGCACAGCGAGAAAATGACTTTTTTTCCTGAAGAAGCACAGACAATCAAAGGGTGCCAGACAACTTAGAATCAGGTACTGAGTAAAGTTAGGACGTTTACATCAACTGAGCACTCAGTACCTTTGAGTAAAATTGAAAAGTATCTTCTGTGATTGCTATCACTTTGCTACTGTTCCATTCACATTGTGAAAGCAACTGTTTTTCCTGAAGGAGAACATATATGCAAGCGGTAGCAGACAAGTTAGAATCATGTGCTAAATACATTGTGAATGTCTACTTCTGCTTACCCTCTTTACCTTTGAGTAAAATTGAAAAGTATCTTCTTTGATTCCAGTTGCTTTGCTATTGTTCCATTCACATTGAGAAAGTGCCTTTTTTTCCTGAAGGAGCACAGACATGCAAGTGGTACCAGACAACACAGAACCATGTGCTAAGCAAAGTTAGGACGTTTACATCTACTTAGCACTCTGTACCTCTGAGTAAAATTGAATAGTATATTCTACGATTCTGAAAACATTGCATTTGTTGTGAGCACAGTGAGAAAATGACTTTTTTTCCTGAAGAAGCACAGACAATCAACGGGTGCCAGACAAGTTATAATCAGGTACTGAGTAAAGTTAGGATGCTTACAACAACTGAGCATTCAGTACCTTTGAGTAAAATTGAAAAGTATCTTCTTTGATTCCAACTGCTGTCCTATTGTTCCATTCACATTGAGAAAGTGACTTTTTTTCCTGAAGGAGCACGGAGATGCAAGTGGTAGCAGACAAGTTAGAATCATGTGCTAAGTACATTTAGGAGATTTACTTCTACTTAGGAAGTGTACATCTACTTAGCACTCTGTACCTCTGAGTAAAATTGAATAGTATATTCTTCGAATCTGAAAGCATTGCTTTTGTTGTGAGCACAGTGAGAAAATGACTTTTTTTCCTGAAGAAGTACAGACAATCAATGGGTGCCAGACAACTTAGAATCAGGTACTGAGTAAAGTTAGGACGTTTACATCAACTCAGTACTCAGTACCTTTGAGTAAAATTGAAAAGTATCTTCTGTGATTGCTATCACTTTGCTACTGTTCCATTCACATTGTGAAAGCAACTGTTTTTCCTGAAGGAGAACATATATGCAAGCGGTAGCAGACAAGTTAGAATCATGTGCTAAATACATTGAGAATGTCTACTTCTGCTTACCCTCTTTACCTTTGAGTAAAATTGAAAAGTATCTTCTTTGATTCCAGTTGCTTTGCTATTGTTCCATTCACATTGAGAAAGTGCCTTTTTTTCCTGAAGGAGCACAGACATGCAAGTGGTACCAGACAACACAGAACCATGTGCTAAGCAAAGTTAGGACGTTTACATCTACTTAGCACTCTGTACCTCTGAGTAAAATTGAATAGTATATTCTACGATTCTGAAAACATTGCATTTGTTGTGAGCACAGTGAGAAAATGACTTTTTTTCCTGAAGAAGCACAGACAATCAACGGGTGCCAGACAAGTTATAATCAGGTACTGAGTAAAGTTAGGATGCTTACAACAACTGAGCACTCAGTACCTTTGAGTAAAATTGAAAAGTATCTTCTTTGATTCCAACTGCTGTCCTATTGTTCCATTCACATTGAGAAAGTGACTTTTTTTCCTGAAGGAGCACGGAGATGCAAGTGGTAGCAGACAAGTTAGAATCATGTGCTAAGTACATTTAGGAGATTTACTTCTACTTACCCTCTTTACCTTTGAGTAAAATTGAAAAGTATCTTCTTTGATTCCAATTGCTTTGCTATTGTTCCATTCACATTGAGAAAGTGACTTTTTTTCCTGAAGGAGCACGGACATGCAAGTGATACCAGACAGCTTAAAATGATGTACTGAGTAATGTTAGGAAGTGTACATCTACTTAGCACTCTGTACCTCTGAGTAAAATTGAATAGTATATTCTACGATTCTGAAAACATTGCATTTGTTGTGACCACAGTGAGAAAATGACTTTTTTTCCTGAAGAAGCACAGACAATCAAGTGTGCCAGACAAGTTATAATCAGGTACTGAGTAAAGTTAGGATGCTTACATCAGCTGAGCACTCAGTACCTTTGAGTAAAATTGAAAAGTATCTTCTGTGATTGCTATTGCTTTGCTATTATTCCATTCACGTTGAGAAAGTGATTTTATTTCCTCAAGGAGCACAGAGATGCAAGTGGTAGCAGACAAGTTAGAATCATGTGCTAAGTACATTTAGGACATTTACTTCTACGTACCCTGTTTATCTTTAGGAAAAATTGAAAAGTACCTTCTTTGATTCCAAATGCTTTGCTATTGTTTCATTCACGTTGAGAAAGTGACTTTTTTTCCTGAAGGAGAACATATATGCAAGCGGTAGCAGACAAGTTAGAATCATGTGCTAAATACATTCAGGACGTTTAATTCTGCTTACCCTCTTTACCTTTGAGTAAAACTGAAAAGTATCTTCTTTGATTCCAACTGCTGTACTATTGTTCCATTCACATTGAGAAAGTGACTTTTTTTCCTGAAGGAGCACGGACATGCAAGTGATACCAGACAGCTTAAAATGATGTACTGAGTAATGTTAGGAAGTGTACATCTACTTAGCACTCTGTACCTCTGAGTAAAATTGAATAGTATATTCTTCGAATCTGAAAGCATTGCTTTTGTTGTGAGCACAGTGAGAAAATGACTTTTTTTCCTGAAGAAGTACAGACAATCAATGGGTGCCAGACAACTTAGAATCAGGTACTGAGTAAAGTTAGGACGTTTACATCAACTCAGTACTCAGTACCTTTGAGTAAAATTGAAAAGTATCTTCTGTGATTGCTATCACTTTGCTACTGTTCCATTCACATTGAGAAAGCAACTTTTTTTCCTGAAGGAGAACAGACATGCAAGTGGTACCAGACAACACAGAACCATGTGCTAAGCAAAGTTAGGACGTTTACATCTACTTAGCACTCTGTACCTCTGAGTAAAATTGATTAGTATATTCTTCGATTCTGAAAACATTGCTTTTGTTGTGAGCACAGTGAGAAAATGACTTTTTTTCCTGAAGAAGCACAGACAATCAAAGGGTGCCAGACAAGTTATAATCAGGTACTGAGTAAAGTTAGGATGCTTACATCAACTGAGCTCTCTGTACCTTTGAGTAAAATTGAAAAGTGTCTTCTTTGATTCCAACTGCTGTACTATTGTTCCATTCACATTGAGAAAGTGACTTTTTTTCCTGAAGGAGCACAGAGATGCAAGTGGTAGCAGACAAGTTAGAATCATGTGCTAAGTACATTTAGGAGATTTACTTCTACTTACCCTCTTTACCTTTGAGTAAAATTGAAAAGTATTTTCTTTGATTCCAATTGCTTTGCTATTGTTCCATTCACGTTGAGAAAGTGACTTTTTTTCCTGAAGGAGCACAGACATGCAAGTGATACCAGACAGCTTAAAATGATGTACTGAGTAATGTTAGGAAGTGTACATCTACTTAGCACTCTGTACCTCTGAGTAAAATTGAATAGTATATTCTTCGAATCTGAAAACATTGCTTTTGTTGTGAGCACAGTGAGAAAATGACTTTTTTTCCTGAAGAAGCACAGACAATCAACGGGTGCCAGACAAGTTATAATCAGGTACTGAGTAAAGTTAGGATGCTTACATCAACTGAGCATTCAGTACCTTTGAGTAAAATTGAAAAGTATCTTCTTTGATTCCAACTGCTGTACTATTGTTCCATTCACATTGAGAAAGTGACTTTTTTTCCTTAAGGAGCACAGAGATGCAAGTGGTAGCAGACAAGTTAGAATCATGTGCTAAGTACATTTAGGAGATTTATTTCTACTTACCCTCTTTACCTTTGAGTAAAATTGAAAAGTATCTTCTTTGATTCCAATTGCTTTGCTATTGTTCCATTCACATTGAGAAAGTGACTTTTTTTCCTGAAGGAGCACAGACATGCAAGTGACACCAGACAGCTTAAAATGATGTACTGAGTAATGTTAGGAAGTGTACATCTACTTAGCACTCTGTACCTCTGAGTAAAATTGAATAGTATATTCTTCGAATCTGAAAACATTGCTTTTGTTGTGAGCACAGTGAGAAAATGACTTTTTTTCCTGAAGAAGCACAGACAATCAAAGGGTGCCAGACAAGTTATAATCAGGTACTGAGTAAAGTTAGGATGCTTACATCAACTGAGCTCTCTGTACCTTTGAGTAAAATTGAAAAGTATCTTCTTTGATTCCAACTGCTGTACTATTGTTCCATTCACATTGAGAAAGTGACTTTTTTTCCTGAAGGAGCACAGAGATGCAAGTGGTAGCAGACAAGTTAGAATCATGTGCTAAGTACATTTAGGAGATTTACTTCTACGTACCCTGTTTACCTTTGGGAAAAATTGAAAAGTATCTTCTTTGATTCCAACTGCTGTACTATTGTTCCATTCACATTGAGAAAGTGACTTTTTTTCCTGAAGGAGCACAGACATGCAAGTGATACCAGACAGCTTAGAATGATGTACTGAGTAATGTTAGGAAGTGTACATCGACTTAGCACTCTGTACCTCTGAGTAAAATTGAATAGTATATTCTTCGAATCTGAAAGCATTGCTTTTGTTGTGAGCACAGTGAGAAAATGACTTTTTTTCCTGAAGGAGCACAGAGATGCAAGTGGTACCAGACAAGTTAGAATCATGTGCTAAGTACATTCAGGTCGTTTACATCTACTTATCCTCTTTACCTTTAAGTAAAATTGAGAAGTATCTTCTTTGATTCCAATTGATTTGGTAATCTTCCATTTACATTGAGAAAGTGACTTTTTTTCCTGAAGGAGCACAGACATGCAAGTGGTACCAGACAAGTTAGAATCATGTGCTAAGTACATTCAGGTCGTTTACATCTACTTACCCTCTTTACCTTTAAGTAAAATTGAGAAGTATCTTCTTTGATTCCAATTGATTTGGTATTCTTCCATTTACATTGAGAAAGTGACTTTTTTTCCTGAAGGAGCACAGAGATACAAGTGGTAGCAGACAAGTTAGAATCATGTGCTAAATACATTTAGGACATTTACTTCTACTTACCTTCTTTACTTTTGAGTAAAATTGAAAAGTATCCTCTATGATTCCAATTGCTTTGCTATTGTTCCATTCACATTGTGAAAGTGACTTTATTTCCAGAAGGAACAGAGACATGCAAGTGGTACCAGACAACTTAGAATGATGTACTGAGTAATGTTAGGACTTTTACATCTACTTAGCACTCTGTACCTCTGAGTAAAATTGAATAGTATATTCTTCGATTCTGAAAACATTGCTTTTGTTGTGAGCACAGTGAGAAAGTGACTTTTGTTCCTGAAGAAGGAGAGACAATCAAAGGGTGCCAGACAACTTATAATCAGGTACTGAGTAAAGTTAGGACATTAACATCATCTGAGCACTCAGTACCTTTGAGTAAAATTGAAAAGTATCTTCTGTGATTGCTATTGCTTTGCTATTGTTCTATTCACGCTGAGAAAGTGACTTTTATTCCTGTAGGAGCACAGAGATGCAAGTGGTAGCAGACAAGTTAGAATCATGTGCTAAGTACATTTAGGAGATTTACTTCTACTTACCCTCTTTACCTTTGAGTAAAATAGAAAAGTATCTGCTTTGATTCCAATTGCTTTGCTATTGTTCCATTCACATTGAGAAAGTGACTTTTTTTCCTGAAGGAGCACGGACATGCAAGTGATACCAGACAGCTTAAAATGATGTACTGAGTAATGTTAGGAAGTGTACATCTACTTAGCACTC
This sequence comes from Mobula birostris, assembly GCF_030028105.1. Lineage (NCBI taxonomy): Eukaryota > Metazoa > Chordata > Chondrichthyes > Myliobatiformes > Myliobatidae > Mobula > Mobula birostris. Next base: position 23,723,991 of record NC_092402.1, on the reverse strand, counting down.
TGTACCTCTGAGTAAAATTGAATAGTATATTCTTCGAATCTGAAAGCATTGCTTTTGTTGTGAGCACAGTGAGAAAATGACTTTTTTTCCTGAAGAAGTACAGACAATCAATGGGTGCCAGACAACTTAGAATCAGGTACTGAGTAAAGTTAGGACGTTTACATCAACTCAGTACTCAGTACCTTTGAGTAAAATTGAAAAGTATCTTCTGTGATTGCTATCACTTTGCTACTGTTCCATTCACATTGAGAAAGCAACTTTTTTTCCTGAAGGAGAACAGACATGCAAGTGGTACCAGACAACACAGAACCATGTGCTAAGCAAAGTTAGGACGTTTACATCTACTTAGCACTCTGTACCTCTGAGTAAAATTGATTAGTATATTCTTCGATTCTGAAAACATTGCTTTTGTTGTGAGCACAGTGAGAAAATGACTTTTTTTCCTGAAGAAGCACAGACAATCAAAGGGTGCCAGACAAGTTATAATCAGGTACTGAGTAAAGTTAGGATGCTTACATCAACTGAGCTCTCTGTACCTTTGAGTAAAATTGAAAAGTATCTTCTTTGATTCCAACTGCTGTACTATTGTTCCATTCACATTGAGAAAGTGACTTTTTTTACCTGAAGGAGCACAGAGATACAAGTGGTAGCAGACAAGTTAGAATCATGTGCTAAATACATTTAGGACATTTACTTCTACTTACCTTCTTTACTTTTGAGTAAAATTGAAAAGTATCCTCTATGATTCCAATTGCTTTGCTATTGTTCCATTCACATTGTGAAAGTGACTTTATTTCCAGAAGGAACAGAGACATGCAAGTGGTACCAGACAGCTTAGAATGATGTACTGAGTAATGTTAGGACTTTTACATCTACTTAGCACTCTGTACCTCTGAGTAAAATTGAATAGTATATTCTTCGATTCTGAAAACATTGCTTTTGTTGTGAGCACAGTGAGAAAGTGACTTTTGTTCCTGAAGAAGGAGAGACAATCAAAGGGTGCCAGACAACTTATAATCAGGTACTGAGTAAAGTTAGGACATTAACATCATCTGAGCACTCAGTACCTTTGAGTAAAATTGAAAAGTATCTTCTGTGATTGCTATTGCTTTGCTATTGTTCTATTCACGCTGAGAAAGTGACTTTTATTCCTGTAGGAGCACAGAGATGCAAGTGGTAGCAGACAAGTTAGAATCATGTGCTAAGTACATTTAGGAGATTTACTTCTACTTACCCTCTTTACCTTTGAGTAAAATAGAAAAGTATCTGCTTTGATTCCAATTGCTTTGCTATTGTTCCATTCACATTGAGAAAGTGACTTTTTTTCCTGAAGGAGAACAGACATGCAAGTGATACCAGACAGCTTAAAATGATGTACTGAGTAATGTTAGGAAGTGTACATCTACTTAGCACTCTGTACCTCTGAGTAAAATTGAATAGTATATTCTTCGAATCTGAAAGCATTGCTTTTGTTGTGAGCACAGCGAGAAAATGACTTTTTTTCCTGAAGAAGCACAGACAATCAAAGGGTGCCAGACAACTTAGAATCAGGTACTGAGTAAAGTTAGGACGTTTACATCAACTGAGCACTCAGTACCTTTGAGTAAAATTGAAAAGTATCTTCTTTGATTCCAACTGCTGTACTATTGTTCCATTCACATTGAGAAAGTGACTTTTTTTCCTGAAGGAGCACGGAGATGCAAGTGGTAGCAGACAAGTTAGAATCATATGCTAAGTACATTTAGGAGATTTACTTCTACTTACCCTCTTTACCTTTGAGTAAAATTGAAAAGTATCTTCTTTGATTCCAATTGCTTTGCTATTGTTCCATTCACATTGAGAAAGTGACTTTTTTTCCTGAAGGAGCACGGACATGCAAGTGATACCAGACAGCTTAAAATGATGTACTGAGTAATGTTAGGAAGTGTACATCTACTTAGCACTCTGTACCTCTGAGTAAAATTGAATAGTATATTCTTCGAATCTGAAAGCATTGCTTTTGTTGTGAGCACAGTGAGAAAATGACTTTTTTTCCTGAAGAAGTACAGACAATCAATGGGTGCCAGACAACTTAGAATCAGGTACTGAGTAAAGTTAGGACGTTTACATCAACTCAGTACTCAGTACCTTTGAGTAAAATTGAAAAGTATCTTCTGTGATTGCTATCACTTTGCTACTGTTCCATTCACATTGTGAAAGCAACTGTTTTTCCTGAAGGAGAACATATATGCAAGCGGTAGCAGACAAGTTAGAATCATGTGCTAAATACATTGAGAATGTCTACTTCTGCTTACCCTCTTTACCTTTGAGTAAAATTGAAAAGTATCTTCTTTGATTCCAGTTGCTTTGCTATTGTTCCATTCACATTGAGAAAGTGCCTTTTTTTCCTGAAGGAGCACAGACATGCCAGTGGTACCAGACAACACAGAACCATGTGCTAAGCAAAGTTAGGACGTTTACATCTACTTAGCACTCTGTACCTCTGAGTAAAATTGAATAGTATATTCTACGATTCTGAAAACATTGCATTTGTTGTGAGCACAGTGAGAAAATGACTTTTTTTCCTGAAGAAGCACAGACAATCAACGGGTGCCAGACAAGTTATAATCAGGTACTGAGTAAAGTTAGGATGCTTACAACAACTGAGCACTCAGTACCTTTGAGTAAAATTGAAAAGTATCTTCTTTGATTCCAACTGCTGTCCTATTGTTCCATTCACATTGAGAAAGTGACTTTTTTTCCTGAAGGAGCACGGAGATGCAAGTGGTAGCAGACAAGTTAGAATCATGTGCTAAGTACATTTAGGAGATTTACTTCTACTTACCCTCTTTACCTTTGAGTAAAATTGAAAAGTATCTTCTTTGATTCCAATTGCTTTGCTATTGTTCCATTCACATTGAGAAAGTGACTTTTTTTCCTGAAGGAGCACGGACATGCAAGTGATACCAGACAGCTTAAAATGATGTACTGAGTAATGTTAGGAAGTGTACATCTACTTAGCACTCTGTACCTCTGAGTAAAATTGAATAGTATATTCTACGATTCTGAAAACATTGCATTTGTTGTGACCACAGTGAGAAAATGACATTTTTCCTGAAGAAGCACAGACAATCAAGTGTGCCAGACAAGTTATAATCAGGTACTGAGTAAAGTTAGGATGCTTACATCAGCTGAGCACTCAGTACCTTTGAGTAAAATTGAAAAGTATCTTCTGTGATTGCTATTGCTTTGCTATTATTCCATTCACGTTGAGAAAGTGATTTTATTTCCTCAAGGAGCACAGAGATGCAAGTGGTAGCAGACAAGTTAGAATCATGTGCTAAGTACATTTAGGACATTTACTTCTACGTACCCTGTTTATCTTTAGGAAAAATTGAAAAGTACCTTCTTTGATTCCAAATGCTTTGCTATTGTTTCATTCACGTTGAGAAAGTGACTTTTCTTCCTGAAGGAGAACATATATGCAAGCGGTAGCAGACAAGTTAGAATCATGTGCTAAATACATTCAGGACGTTTAATTCTGCTTACTCTCTTTACCTTTGAGTAAAACTGAAAAGTATCTTCTTTGATTCCAACTGCTGTACTATTGTTCCATTCACATTGAGAAAGTGACTTTTTTTCCTGAAGGAGCACGGACATGCAAGTGATACCAGACAGCTTAAAATGATGTACTGAGTAATGTTAGGAAGTGTACATCTACTTAGCACTCTGTACCTCTGAGTAAAATTGAATAGTATATTCTTCGAATCTGAAAGCATTGCTTTTGTTGTGAGCACAGTGAGAAAATGACTTTTTTTCCTGAAGAAGTACAGACAATCAATGGGTGCCAGACAACTTAGAATCAGGTACTGAGTAAAGTTAGGACGTTTACATCAACTCAGTACTCAGTACCTTTGAGTAAAATTGAAAAGTATCTTCTGTGATTGCTATCACTTTGCTACTGTTCCATTCACATTGAGAAAGCAACTTTTTTTCCTGAAGGAGAACAGACATGCAAGTGGTACCAGACAACACAGAACCATGTGCTAAGCAAAGTTAGGACGTTTACATCTACTTAGCACTCTGTACCTCTGAGTAAAATTGATTAGTATATTCTTCGATTCTGAAAACATTGCTTTTGTTGTGAGCACAGTGAGAAAATGACTTTTTTTCCTGAAGAAGCACAGACAATCAAAGGGTGCCAGACAAGTTATAATCAGGTACTGAGTAAAGTTAGGATGCTTACATCAACTGAGCTCTCTGTACCTTTGAGTAAAATTGAAAAGTGTCTTCTTTGATTCCAACTGCTGTACTATTGTTCCATTCACATCGAGAAAGTGACTTTTTTTCCTGAAGGAGCACAGAGATGCAAGTGGTAGCAGACAAGTTAGAATCATGTGCTAAGTACATTTAGGAGATTTACTTCTACGTACCCTGTTTACCTTTGGGAAAAATTGAAAAGTACCTTCTTTGATTCCAAATGCTCTGCTATTGTTTCATTCACGTTGAGAAAGTGACTTTTTTTCCTGAAGGAGCACAGACATGCAAGTGATACCAGACAGCTTAGAATGATGTACTGAGTAATGTTAGGAAGTGTACATCGACTTAGCACTCTGTACCTCTGAGTAAAATTGAATAGTATATTCTTCGAATCTGAAAGCATTGCTTTTGTTGTGAGCACAGTGAGAAAATGACTTTTTTTCCTGAAGAAGCACAGACAATCAAAGGGTGCCAGACAAGTTATAATGAGGTACTGAGTAAAGTTAGGATGCTTAACATCAACTGAGCACTCTGTACCTTTGAGTAAAATTGAAAAGTATCTTCTTTGATTCCAACTGCTGTACTATTGTTCCATTCACGTTGAGAAAGTGACTTTTTTTCCTGAAGGAGCACAGACATGCAAGTGGTACCAGACAAGTTAGAATCATGTGCTAAGTACATTCAGGTCGTTTACATCTACTTACCCTCTTTACCTTTAAGTAAAATTGAGAAGTATCTTCTTTGATTCCAATTGATTTGGTATTCTTCCATTTACATTGAGAAAGTGACTTTTTTTCCTGAAGGAGCACAGAGATACAAGTGGTAGCAGACAAGTTAGAATCATGTGCTAAATACATTTAGGACATTTACTTCTACTTACCTTCTTTACTTTTGAGTAAAATTGAAAAGTATCCTCTATGATTCCAATTGCTTTGCTATTGTTCCATTCACATTGTGAAAGTGACTTTATTTCCAGAAGGAACAGAGACATGCAAGTGGTACCAGACAGCTTAGAATGATGTACTGAGTAATGTTAGGACTTTTACATCTACTTAGCACTCTGTACCTCTGAGTAAAATTGAATAGTATATTCTTCGATTCTGAAAACATTGCTTTTGTTGTGAGCACAGTGAGAAAGTGACTTTTGTTCCTGAAGAAGGAGAGACAATCAAAGGGTGCCAGACAACTTATAATCAGGTACTGAGTAAAGTTAGGGCATTAACATCATCTGAGCACTCAGTACCTTTGAGTAAAATTGAGAAGTATCTTCTGTGATTGCTATTGCTTTGCTATTGTTCTATTCACGCTGAGAAAGTGACTTTTATTCCTGTAGGAGCACAGAGATGCAACTGGTAGCAGACAAGTTAGAATCATGTGCTAAGTACATTTAGGAGATTTACTTCTACTTACCCTCTTTACCTTTGAGTAAAATAGAAAAGTATCTGCTTTGATTCCAATTGCTTTGCTATTGTTCCATTCACATTGAGAAAGTGACTTTTTTTCCTGAAGGAGAACAGACATGCAAGTGATACCAGACAGCTTAAAATGATGTACTGAGTAATGTTAGGAAGTGTACATCTACTTAGCACTCTGTACCTCTGAGTAAAATTGAATAGTATATTCTTCGAATCTGAAAGCATTGCTTTTGTTGTGAGCACAGTGAGAAAATGACTTTTTTTCCTGAAGAAGTACAGACAATCAATGTGTGCCAGACAACTTAGAATCAGGTACTGAGTAAAGTTAGGACGTTTACATCAACTCAGTACTCAGTACCTTTGAGTAAAATTGAAAAGTATCTTCTGTGATTGCTATCACTTTGCTACTGTTCCATTCACATTGAGAAAGCAACTTTTTTTCCTGAAGGAGAACAGACATGCAAGTGGTACCAGACAACACAGAACCATGTGCTAAGCAAAGTTAGGACGTTTACATCTACTTAGCACTCTGTACCTCTGAGTAAAATTGATTAGTATATTCTTCGATTCTAAAAACATTGCTTTTGTTGTGAGCACAGTGAGAAAATGACTTTTTTCCTGAAGAAGCACAGACAATCAAAGGGTGCCAGACAAGTTATAATCAGGTACTGAGTAAAGTTAGGATGCTTACATCAACTGAGCTCTCTGTACCTTTGAGTAAAATTGAAAAGTATCTTCTTTGATTCCACTGCTGTACTATTGTTCCATTCACATTGAGAAAGTGACTTTTTTTCCTGAAGGAGCACGGAGATGCAAGTGGTAGCAGACAAGTTAGAATCATGTGCTAAGTACATTTAGGAGATTTACTTCTTCTTACCCTCTTTACCTTTGAGTAAAATAGAAAAGTATCTGCTTTGATTCCAATTGCTTTGCTATTGTTCCATTCACATTGAGAAAGTGACTTTTTTTCCTGAAGGAGAACAGACATGCAAGTGATACCAGACAGCTTAAAATGATGTACTGAGTAATGTTAGGAAGTGTACATCTACTTAGCACTCTGTACCTCTGAGTAAAATTGAATAGTATATTCTTCGAATCTGAAAGCATTGCTTTTGTTGTGAGCACAGCGAGAAAATGACATTTTTTCCTGAAGAAGCACAGACAATCAAAGGGTGCCAGACAACTTAGAATCAGGTACTGAGTAAAGTTAGGACGTTTACATCAACTCAGTACTCAGTACCTTTGAGTAAAATTGAAAAGTATCTTCTGTGTTTGCTATCACTTTGCTACTGTTCCATTCACATTGTGAAAGCAACTTTTTTTCCTGAAGGAGAACATATATGCAAGCGGTAGCAGACAAGTTAGAATCATGTGCTAAGCAAAGTTAGGACGTTTACATCTACTTAGCACTCTGTACCTCTGAGTAAAATTGATTAGTATATTCTTCGATTCTGAAAACATTGCTTTTGTTGTGAGCACAGTGAGAAAATGACTTTTTTTCCTGAAGAAGCACAGACAATCAAAGAGTGCCAGACAAGTTATAATCAGGTACTGAGTAAAGTTAGGATGCTTACATCAACTGAGCTCTCTGTACCTTTGAGTAAAATTGAAAAGTATCTTCTTTGATTCCAACTGCTGTACTATTGTTCCATTCACATTGAGAAAGTGACTTTTTTTCCTGAAGGAGCACAGAGATGCAAGTGGTAGCAGACAAGTTAGAATCATGTGCTAAGTACATTTAGGAGATTTACTTCTACGTACCCTGTTTACCTTTGGGAAAAATTGAAAAGTACCTTCTTTGATTCCAAATGCTCTGCTATTGTTTCATTCACGTTGAGAAAGTGACTTTTTTTCCTGAAGGAGCACAGACATGCAAGTGATACCAGACAGCTTAGAATGATGTACTGAGTAATGTTAGGAAGTGTACATCTACTTAGCACTCTGTACCTCTGAGTAAAATTGAATAGTATATTCTTCGAATCTGAAAGCATTGCTTTTGTTGTGAGCACAGTGAGAAAATGACTTTTTTTCCTGAAGAAGCACAGACAATCAAAGGGTGCCAGACAAGTTATAATCAGGTACTGAGTAAAGTTAGGATGCTTAACATCAACTGAGCACTCTGTACCTTTGAGTAAAATTGAAAAGTATCTTCTTTGATTCCAACTGCTGTACTATTGTTCCATTCACGTTGAGAAAGTGACTTTTTTTCCTGAAGGAGCACAGACATGCAAGTGGTACCAGACAAGTTAGAATCATGTGCTAAGTACATTCAGGTCGTTTACATCTACTTACCCTCTTTACCTTTAAGTAAAATTGAGAAGTATCTTCTTTGATTCCAATTGATTTGGTATTCTTCCATTTACATTGAGAAAGTGACTTTTTTTCCTGAAGGAGCACAGAGATACAAGTGGTAGCAGACAAGTTAGAATCATGTGCTAAATACATTTAGGACATTTACTTCTACTTACCTTCTTTACTTTTGAGTAAAATTGAAAAGTATCCTCTATGATTCCAATTGCTTTGCTATTGTTCCATTCACATTGTGAAAGTGACTTTATTTCCAGAAGGAACAGAGACATGCAAGTGGTACCAGACAGCTTAGAATGATGTACTGAGTAATGTTAGGACTTTTACATCTACTTAGCACTCTGTACCTCTGAGTAAAATTGAATAGTATATTCTTCGAATCTGAAAGCATTGCTTTTGTTGTGAGCACAGTGAGAAAATGACTTTTTTTCCTGAAGAAGTACAGACAATCAATGTGTGCCAGACAACTTAGAATCAGGTACTGAGTAAAGTTAGGACGTTTACATCAACTCAGTACTCAGTACCTTTGAGTAAAATTGAAAAGTATCTTCTGTGATTGCTATCACTTTGCTACTGTTCCATTCACATTGAGAAAGCAACTTTTTTTCCTGAAGGAGAACAGACATGCAAGTGGTACCAGACAACACAGAACCATGTGCTAAGCAAAGTTAGGACGTTTACATCTACTTAGCACTCTGTACCTCTGAGTAAAATTGATTAGTATATTCTTCGATTCTAAAAACATTGCTTTTGTTGTGAGCACAGTGAGAAAATGACTTTTTTTCCTGAAGAAGCACAGACAATCAAAGGGTGCCAGACAAGTTATAATCAGGTACTGAGTAAAGTTAGGATGCTTACATCAACTGAGCTCTCTGTACCTTTGAGTAAAATTGAAAAGTATCTTCTTTGATTCCACTGCTGTACTATTGTTCCATTCACATTGAGAAAGTGACTTTTTTTCCTGAAGGAGCACGGAGATGCAAGTGGTAGCAGACAAGTTAGAATCATGTGCTAAGTACATTTAGGAGATTTACTTCTACTTACCCTCTTTACCTTTGAGTAAAATAGAAAAGTATCTGCTTTGATTCCAATTGCTTTGCTATTGTTCCATTCACATTGAGAAAGTGACTTTTTTTCCTGAAGGAGAACAGACATGCAAGTGATACCAGACAGCTTAAAATGATGTACTGAGTAATGTTAGGAAGTGTACATCTACTTAGCACTCTGTACCTCTGAGTAAAATTGAATAGTATATTCTTCGAATCTGAAAGCATTGCTTTTGTTGTGAGCACAGCGAGAAAATGACTTTTTTTCCTGAAGAAGCACAGACAATCAAAGGGTGCCAGACAACTTAGAATCAGGTACTGAGTAAAGTTAGGACGTTTACATCAACTCAGTACTCAGTACCTTTGAGTAAAATTGAAAAGTATCTTCTGTGTTTGCTATCACTTTGCTACTGTTCCATTCACATTGTGAAAGCAACTTTTTTTCCTGAAGGAGAACATATATGCAAGCGGTAGCAGACAAGTTAGAATCATGTGCTAAGCAAAGTTAGGACGTTTACATCTACTTAGCACTCTGTACCTCTGAGTAAAATTGATTAGTATATTCTTCGATTCTGAAAACATTGCTTTTGTTGTGAGCACAGTGAGAAAATGACTTTTTTTCCTGAAGAAGCACAGACAATCAAAGAGTGCCAGACAAGTTATAATCAGGTACTGAGTAAAGTTAGGATGCTTACATCAACTGAGCTCTCTGTACCTTTGAGTAAAATTGAAAAGTATCTTCTTTGATTCCAACTGCTGTACTATTGTTCCATTCACATTGAGAAAGTGACTTTTTTTCCTGAAGGAGCACAGAGATGCAAGTGGTAGCAGACAAGTTAGAATCATGTGCTAAGTACATTTAGGAGATTTACTTCTACGTACCCTGTTTACCTTTGGGAAAAATTGAAAAGTACCTTCTTTGATTCCAAATGCTCTGCTATTGTTTCATTCACGTTGAGAAAGTGACTTTTTTTCCTGAAGGAGCACGGACATGCAAGTGATACCAGACTGCTTAAAATGATGTACTGAGTAATGTTAGGAAGTGTACATCTACTTAGCACTCTGTACCTCTGAGTAAAATTGAATAGTATATTCTTCGAATCTGAAAACATTGCTTTTGTTGTGAGCACAGTGAGAAAATGACTTTTTTTCCCGAAGAAGCACAGACAATGAACGGGTGCCAGACAAGTTATAATCAGGTACTGAGTAAAGTTAGGATGCTTACATCAACTGAGCATTCAGTACCTTTGAGTAAAATTGAAAAGTATCTTCTTTGATTCCAACTGCTGTACTATTGTTCCATTCACATTGAGAAAGTGACTTTTTTTCCTTAAGGAGCACAGAGATGCAAGTGGTAGCAGACAAGTTAGAATCATGTGCTAAGTACATTTAGGAGATTTACTTCTACTTACCCTCTTTACCTTTGAGTAAAATTGAAAAGTATCTTCTTTGATTCCAATTGCTTTGCTATTGTTCCATTCACATTGAGAAAGTGACTTTTTTTCCTGAAGGAGCACGGACATGCAAGTGATACCAGACTGCTTAAAATGATGTACTGAGTAATGTTAGGAAGTGTACTTCTACTTAGCACTCTGTACCTCTGAGTAAAATTGAATAGTATATTCTTCGAATCTGAAAGCATTGCTTTTGTTGTGAGCACAGTGAGAAAATGACTTTTTTTCCTGAAGAAGTACAGACAATCAATGGGTGCCAGACAACTTAGAATCAGGTACTGAGTAAAGTTAGGACGTTTACATCAACTCAGTACTCAGTACCTTTGAGTAAAATTGAAAAGTATCTTCTGTGATTGCTATCACTTTGCTACTGTTCCATTCACATTGAGAAAGGAACTTTTTTTCCTGAAGGAGAACAGACATGCAAGTGGTACCAGACAACACAGAACCATGTGCTAAGCAAAGTTAGGACGTTTACATCTACTTAGCACTCTGTACCTCTGAGTAAAATTGATTAGTATATTCTTCGATTCTGAAAACATTGCTTTTGTTGTGAGCACAGTGAGAAAATGACTTTTTTTCCTGAAGAAGCACAGACAATCAAAGGGTGCCAGACAAGTTATAATCAGGTACTGAGTAAAGTTAGGATGCTTACATCAACTGAGCTCTCTGTACCTTTGAGTAAAATTGAAAAGTATCTTCTTTGATTCCACTGCTGTACTATTGTTCCATTCACATTGAGAAAGTGACTTTTTTTCCTGAAGGAGCACGGAGATGCAAGTGGTAGCAGACAAGTTAGAATCATGTGCTAAGTACATTTAGGAGATTTACTTCTACTTACCCTCTTTACCTTTGAGTAAAATAGAAAAGTATCTGCTTTGATTCCAATTGCTTTGCTATTGTTCCATTCACATTGAGAAAGTGACTTTTTTTCCTGAAGGAGCACAGACATGCAAGTGATACCAGACAGCTTAAAATGATGTACTGAGTAATGTTAGGAAGTGTACATCTACTTAGCACTCTGTACCTCTGAGTAAAATTGAATAGTATATTCTTCGAATCTGAAAGCATTGCTTTTGTTGTGAGCACAGCGAGAAAATGACTTTTTTTCCTGAAGAAGCACAGACAATCAAAGGCTGCCAGACAACTTAGAATCAGGTACTGAGTAAAGTTAGGACGTTTACATCAACTCAGTACTCAGTACCTTTGAGTAAAATTGAAAAGTATCTTCTGTGTTTGCTATCACTTTGCTACTGTTCCATTCACATTGTGAAAGCAACTTTTTTTCCTGAAGGAGAACATATATGCAAGCGGTAGCAGACAAGTTAGAATCATGTGCTAAGCAAAGTTAGGACGTTTACATCTACTTAGCACTCTGTACCTCTGAGTAAAATTGATTAGTATATTCTTCGATTCTGAAAACATTGCTTTTGTTGTGAGCACAGTGAGAAAATGACTTTTTTTCCTGAAGAAGCACAGACAATCAAAGGGTGCCAGACAAGTTATAATCAGGTACTGAGTAAAGTTAGGATGCTTACATCAACTGAGCTCTCTGTACCTTTGAGTAAAATTGAAAAGTATCTTCTTTGATTCCAACTGCTGTACTATTGTTCCATTCACATTGAGAAAGTGACTTTTTTTCCTGAAGGAGCACAGAGATGCAAGTGGTAGCAGACAAGTTAGAATCATGTGCTAAGTACATTTAGGAGATTTACTTCTACGTACCCTGTTTACCTTTGGGAAAAATTGAAAAGTACCTTCTTTGATTCCAAATGCTCTGCTATTGTTTCATTCACGTTGAGAAAGTGACTTTTTTTCCTGAAGGAGCACAGACATGCAAGTGATACCAGACAGCTTAGAATGATGTACTGAGTAATGTTAGGAAGTGTACATCTACTTAGCACTCTGTACCTCTGAGTAAAATTGAATAGTATATTCTTCGAATCTGAAAGCATTGCTTTTGTTGTGAGCACAGTGAGAAAATGACTTTTTTTCCTGAAGAAGCACAGACAATCAAAGGGTGCCAGACAAGTTATAATGAGGTACTGAGTAAAGTTAGGATGCTTACATCAACTGAGCATTCTGTACCTTTGAGTAAAATTGAAAAGTATCTTCTTTGATTCCAACTGCTGTACTATTGTTCCATTCACGTTGAGAAAGTGACTTTTTTTCCTGAAGGAGCACAGACATGCAAGTGGTACCAGACAAGTTAGAATCATGTGCTTAAGTACATTCAGGTCGTTTACATCTACTTACCCTCTTTACCTTTAAGTAAAATTGAGAAGTATCTTCTTTGATTCCAATTGATTTGGTAATCTTCCATTTACATTGAGAAAGTGACTTTTTTTCCTGAAGGAGCACAGACATGCAAGTGGTACCAGACAAGTTAGAATCATGTGCTAAGTACATTCAGGTCGTTTACATCTACTTACCCTCTTTACCTTTAAGTAAAATTGAGAAGTATCTTCTTTGATTCCAATTGATTTGGTATTCTTCCATTTACATTGAGAAAGTGACTTTTTTTCCTGAAGGAGCACAGAGATACAAGTGGTAGCAGACAAGTTAGAATCATGTGCTAAATACATTTAGGACATTTACTTCTACTTACCTTCTTTACTTTTGAGTAAAATTGAAAAGTATCCTCTATGATTCCAATTGCTTTGCTATTGTTCCATTCACATTGTGAAAGTGACTTTATTTCCAGAAGGAACAGAGACATGCAAGTGGTACCAGACAGCTTAGAATGATGTACTGAGTAATGTTAGGACTTTTACATCTACTTAGCACTCTGTACCTCTGAGTAAAATTGAATAGTATATGCTTCGATTCTGAAAACATTGCTTTTGTTGTGAGCACAGTGAGAAAGTGACTTTTGTTCCTGAAGAAGGAGAGACAATCAAAGGGTGCCAGACAACTTATAATCAGGTACTGAGTAAAGTTAGGACATTAACATCATCTGAGCACTCAGTACCTTTGAGTAAAATTGAAAAGTATCTTCTGTGATTGCTATTGCTTTGCTATTGTTCTATTCACGCTGAGAAAGTGACTTTTATTCCTGTAGGAGCACAGAGATGCAAGTGGTAGCAGACAAGTTAGAATCATGTGCTAAGTACATTTAGGAGATTTACTTCTACTTACCCTCTTTACCTTTGAGTAAAATAGAAAAGTACCTGCTTTGATTCCAATTGCTTTGCTATTGTTCCATTCACATTGAGAAAGTGACTTTTTTTCCTGAAGGAGAACAGACATGCAAGTGATACCAGACAGCTTAAAATGATGTACTGAGTAATGTTAGGAAGTGTACATCTACTTAGCACTCTGTGCCTCTGAGTAAAATTGAATAGTATATTCTTCGAATCTGAAAGCATTGCTTTTGTTGTGAGCACAGCGAGAAAATGACTTTTTTTCCTGAAGAAGCACAGACAATCAAAGGGTGCCAGACAACTTAGAATCAGGTACTGAGTAAAGTTAGGACGTTTACATCAACTCAGTACTCAGTACCTTTGAGTAAAATTGAAAAGTATCTTCTGTGATTGCTATCACTTTGCTACTGTTCCATTCACATTGTGAAAGCAACTTTTTTTCCTGAAGGAGAACATATATGCAAGCGGTAGCAGACAAGTTAGAATCATGTGCTAAATACATTGAGAATGTCTACTTCTGCTTACCCTCTTTACCTTTGAGTAAAATTGAAAAGTATCTTCTTTAATTCCAGTTGCTTTGCTATTGTTCCATTCACATTGAGAAAGTGCCTTTTTTTCCTGAAGGAACACAGACATGCAAGTGGTACCAGACAACACAGAACCATGTGCTAAGCAAAGTTAGGACGTTTACATCTACTTAGCACTCTGTAGCTCTGAGTAAAATTGAATAGTATATTCTACGATTCTGAAAACATTGCATTTGTTGTGAGCACAGTGAGAAAATGACTTTTTTTCCTGAAGAAGCACAGACAATCAACGGGTGCCAGACAAGTTATAATCAGGTACTGAGTAAAGTTAGGATGCTTACATCAACTGAGCTCTCTGTACCTTTGAGTAAAATTGAAAAGTATCTTCTTTGATTCCAACTGCTGTACTATTGTTCCATTCAAATTGAGAAAGTGACTTTTTTTCCTGAAGGAGCACAGAGATGCAAGTGGTAGCAGACAAGTTAGAATCATGTGCTAAGTACATTTAGGAGATTTACTTCTACTTACCCTCTTTACCTTTGAGTAAAATTGAAAAGTATCTTCTTTGATTCCAATTGCTTTGCTATTGTTCCATTCACATTGAGAAAGTGACTTTTTTTCCTGAAGGAGCACAGACATGCTAGTGATACCAGACAGCATAAAATGATGTACTGAGTAATGTTAGGAAGTGTACATCTACTTAGCACTCTGTACCTCTGAGTAAAATTGAATAGTATATTCTTCGAATCTGAAAACATTGCTTTTGTTGTGAGCACAGTGAGAAAATGACTTTTTTTCCTGAAGAAGCACAGACAATCAACGGGTGCCAGACAAGTTATAATCAGGTACTGAGTAAAGTTAGGATGCTTACATCAACTGAGCATTCAGTACCTTTGAGTAAAATTGAAAAGTATCTTCTTTGATTCCAACTGCTGTACTATTGTTCCATTCACATTGAGAAAGTGACTTTTTTTCCTGAAGGAGCACAGAGATGCAAGTGGTAGCAGACAAGTTAGAATCATGTGCTAAGTACATTTAGGAGATTTATTTCTACTTACCCTCTTTACCTTTGAGTAAAATTGAAAAGTATCTTCTTTGATTCCAATTGCTTTGCTATTGTTCCATTCACATTGAGAAAGTGACTTTTTTTCCTGAAGGAGCACAGACATGCAAGTGACACCAGACAGCTTAAAATGATGTACTGAGTAATGTTAGGAAGTGTACATCTACTTAGCACTCTGTACCTCTGAGTAAAATTGAATAGTATATTCTTCGAATCTGAAAACATTGCTTTTGTTGTGAGCACAGTGAGAAAATGACTTTTTTTCCTGAAGAAGCACAGACAATCAAAGGGTGCCAGACAAGTTATAATCAGGTACTGAGTAAAGTTAGGATGCTTACATCAACTGAGCTCTCTGTACCTTTGAGTAAAATTGAAAAGTATCTTCTTTGATTCCAACTGCTGTACTATTGTTCCATTCACATTGAGAAAGTGACTTTTTTTCCTGAAGGAGCACGGAGATGCAAGTGGTAGCAGACAAGTTAGAATCATGTGCTAAGTACATTTAGGAGATTTACTTCTACGTACCCTGTTTACCTTTGGGAAAAATTGAAAAGTACCTTCTTTGATTCCAAATGCTCTGCTATTGTTTCATTCACGTTGAGAAAGTGACTTTTTTTCCTGAAGGAGCACAGACATGCAAGTGATACCAGACAGCTTAGAATGATGTACTGAGTAATGTTAGGAAGTGTACATCGACTTAGCACTCTGTACCTCTGAGTAAAATTGAATAGTATATTCTTCGAATCTGAAAGCATTGCTTTTGTTGTGAGCACAGTGAGAAAATGACTTTTTTTCCTGAAGAAGCACAGACAATCAAAGGGTGCCAGACAAGTTATAATGAGGTACTGAGTAAAGTTAGGATGCTTAACATCAACTGAGCACTCTGTACCTTTGAGTAAAATTGAAAAGTATCTTCTTTGATTCCAACTGCTGTACTATTGTTCCATTCACGTTGAGAAAGTGACTTTTTTTCCTGAAGGAGTAGAGACATGCAAGTGGTACCAGACAAGTTAGAATCATGTGCTAAGTACATTCAGGTCGTTTACATCTACTTACCCTCTTTACCTTTAAGTAAAATTGAGAAGTATCTTCTTTGATTCCAATTGATTTGGTAATCTTCCATTTACATTGAGAAAGTGACTTTTTTTCCTGAAGGAGCACAGACATGCAAGTGGTACCAGACAAGTTAGAATCATGTGCTAAGTACATTCAGGTCGTTTACATCTACTTACCCTCTTTACCTTTAAGTAAAATTGAGAAGTATCTTCTTTGATTCCAATTGATTTGGTATTCTTCCATTTACATTGAGAAAGTGACTTTTTTTCCTGAAGGAGCACAGAGATACAAGTGGTAGCAGACAAGTTAGAATCATGTGCTAAATACATTTAGGACATTTACTTCTACTTGCCTTCTTTACTTTTGAGTAAAATTGAAAAGTATCCTCTATGATTCCAATTGCTTTGCTATTGTTCCATTCACATTGTGAAAGTGACTTTATTTCCAGAAGGAACAGAGACATGCAAGTGGTACCAGACAGCTTAGAATGATGTACTGAGTAATGTTAGGACTTTTACATCTACTTAGCACTCTGTACCTCTGAGTAAAATTGAATAGTATATTCTTCGAATCTGAAAGCATTGCTTTTGTTGTGAGCACAGTGAGAAAATGACTTTTTTTCCTGAAGAAGTACAGACAATCAATGGGTGCCAGACAACTTAGAATCAGGTACTGAGTAAAGTTAGGACGTTTACATCAACTCAGTACCCAGTACCTTTGAGTAAAATTGAAAAGTATCTTCTGTGATTGCTATCACTTTGCTACTGTTCCATTCACATTGAGAAAGCAACTTTTTTTCCTGAAGGAGAACAGACATGCAAGTGGTACCAGACAACACAGAACCATGTGCTAAGCAAAGTTAGGACGTTTACATCTACTTAGCACTCTGTCACTCTGAGTAAAATTGATTAGTATATTCTTCGATTCTGAAAACATTGCTTTTGTTGTGAGCACAGTGAGAAAATGACTTTTTTTCCTGAAGAAGCACAGACAATCAAAGGGTGCCAGACAAGTTATAATCAGGTACTGAGTAAAGTTAGGATGCTTACATCAACTGAGCTCTCTGTACCTTTGAGTAAAATTGAAAAGTATCTTCTTTGATTCCACTGCTGTACTATTGTTCCATTCACATTGAGAAAGTGACTTTTTTTCCTGAAGGAGCACGGAGATGCAAGTGGTAGCAGACAAGTTAGAATCATGTGCTAAGTACATTTAGGAGATTTACTTCTACTTACCCTCTTTACCTTTGAGTAAAATAGAAAAGTATCTGCTTTGTTTCCAATTGCTTTGCTATTGTTCCATTCACATTGAGAAAGTGACTTTTTTTCCTGAAGGAGAACAGACATGCAAGTGATACCAGACAGCTTAAAATGATGTACTGAGTAATGTTAGGAAGTGTACATCTACTTAGCACTCTGTACCTCTGAGTAAAATTGAATAGTATATTCTTCGAATCTGAAAGCATTGCTTTTGTTGTGAGCACAGCGAGAAAATGACTTTTTTTCCTGAAGAAGCACAGACAATCAAAGGGTGCCAGACAACTTAGAATCAGGTACTGAGTAAAGTTAGGACGTTTACATCAACTCAGTACTCAGTACCTTTGAGTAAAATTGAAAAGTGTCTTCTGTGTTTGCTATCACTTTGCTACTGTTCCATTCACATTGTGAAAGCAACTTTTTTTCCTGAAGGAGAACATATATGCAAGCGGTAGCAGACAAGTTAGAATCATGTGCTAAGCAAAGTTAGGACGTTTACATCTACTTAGCACTCTGTACCTCTGAGTAAAATTGATTAGTATATTCTTCGATTCTGAAAACATTGCTTTTGTTGTGAGCACAGTGAGAAAATGACTTTTTTTCCTGAAGAAGCACAGACAATCAAAGAGTGCCAGACAAGTTATAATCAGGTACTGAGTAAAGTTAGGATGCTTACATCAACTGAGCTCTCTGTACCTTTGAGTAAAATTGAAAAGTATCTTCTTTGATTCCAACTGCTGTACTATTGTTCCATTCACATTGAGAAAGTGACTTTTTTTCCTGAAGGAGCACAGAGATGCAAGTGGTAGCAGACAAGTTAGAATCATGTGCTAAGTACATTTAGGAGATTTACTTCTACGTACCCTGTTTACCTTTGGGAAAAATTGAAAAGTAGCTTCTTTGATTCCAAATGCTCTGCTATTGTTTCATTCACGTTGAGAAAGTGACTTTTTTTCCTGAAGGAGCACAGACATGCAAGTGATACCAGACAGCTTAGAATGATGTACTGAGTAATGTTAGGAAGTGTACATCTACTTAGCACTCTGTACCTCTGAGTAAAATTGAATAGTATATTCTTCGAATCTGAAAGCATTGCTTTTGTTGTGAGCACAGTGAGAAAATGACTTTTTTTCCTGAAGAAGCACAGACAATCAAAGGGTGCCAGACAAGTTATAATGAGGTACTGAGTAAAGTTAGGATGCTTACATCAACTGAGCATTCTGTACCTTTGAGTAAAATTGAAAAGTATCTTCTTTGATTCCAACTGCTGTACTATTGTTCCATTCAGGTTGAGAAAGTGACTTTTTTTCCTGAAGGAGCACAGATATGCAAGTGGTACCAGACAAGTTAGAATCATGTGCTAAGTACATTCAGGTCGTTTACATCTACTTACCCTCTTTACCTTTAAGTAAAATTGAGATGTATCTTCTTTGATTCCAATTGATTTGGTAATCTTCCATTTACATTGAGAAAGTGACTTTTTTTCCTGAAGGAGCACAGACATGCAAGTGGTACCAGACAGCTTAAAATGATGTACTGAGTAATGTTAGGAAGTGTACATCTACTTAGCACTCTGTACCTCTGAGTAAAATTGAATAGTATATTCTTCGAATCTGAAAGCATTGCTTTTGTTGTGAGCACAGTGAGAAAATGACTTTTTTTCCTGAAGAAGCACAGACAATCAAAGGGTGCCAGACAAGTTATAATGAGGTACTGAGTAAAGTTAGGATGCTTACATCAACTGAGCACTCTGTACCTTTGAGTAAAATTGAAAAGTATCTTCAGTGATTGCTATGAGTTTGCTACTGTTCCATTCACATTCAGAAAGCAACTTTTTTTCCTAAAGGAGAACATATATGCAAGCGGTAGCAGACAAGTTAGAATCATGTGCTAAATACATTCAGGACGTTTAATTCTGCTTACCCTCTTTACCTTTGAGTAAAATTGAAAAGTATCTTCTTTGATTCCAACTGCTGTACTATTGTTCCATTCACATTGAGAAAGTGACTTTTTTTCCTGAAGGAGCACGGAGATGCAAGTGGTAGCAGACAAGTTAGAATCATGTGCTAAGTACATTTAGGAGATTTACTTCTACTTACCCTCTTTACCTTTGAGTAAAATTGAAAAGTATCTTCTTTGATTCCAATTGCTTTGCTATTGTTCCATTCACATTGAGAAAGTGACTTTTTTTCCTGAAGGAGCACGGACATGCAAGTGATACCAGACTGCTTAAAATGATGTACTGAGTAATGTTAGGAAGTGTACATCTACTTAGCACTCTGTACCTCTGAGTAAAATTGAATAGTATATTCTTCGAATCTGAAAGCATTGCTTTTGTTGTGAGCACAGTGAGAAAATGACTTTTTTTCCTGAAGAAGTACAGACAATCAATGGGTGCCAGACAACTTAGAATCAGGTACTGAGTAAAGTTAGGACGTTTACATCAACTCAGTACTCAGTACCTTTGAGTAAAATTGAAAAGTATCTTCTGTGATTGCTATCACTTTGCTACTGTTCCATTCACATTGAGAAAGCAACTTTTTTTCCTGAAGGAGAACAGACATGCAAGTGGTACCAGACAACACAGAACCATGTGCTAAGCAAAGTTAGGACGTTTACATCTACTTAGCACTCTGTACCTCTGAGTAAAATTGATTAGTATATTCTTCGATTCTGAAAACATTGCTTTTGTTGTGAGCACAGTGAGAAAATGACTTTTTTTCCTGAAGAAGCACAGACAATCAAAGGGTGCCAGACAAGTTATAATCAGGTACTGAGTAAAGTTAGGATGCTTACATCAACTGAGCTCTCTGTACCTTTGAGTAAAATTGAAAAGTATCTTCTTTGATTCCACTGCTGTACTATTGTTCCATTCACATTGAGAAAGTGACTTTTTTTCCTGAAGGAGCACGGAGATGCAAGTGGTAGCAGACAAGTTAGAATCATGTGCTAAGTACATTTAGGAGATTTACTTCTACTTACCCTCTTTACCTTTGAGTAAAATAGAAAAGTATCTGCTTTGATTCCAATTGCTTTGCTATTGTTCCATTCACATTGAGAAAGTGACTTTTTTTCCTGAAGGAGCACAGACATGCAAGTGATACCAGACAGCTTAAAATGATGTACTGAGTAATGTTAGGAAGTGTACATCTACTTAGCACTCTGTACCTCTGAGTAAAATTGAATAGTATATTCTTCGAATCTGAAAGCATTGCTTTTGTTGTGAGCACAGCGAGAAAATGACTTTTTTTCCTGAAGAAGCACAGACAATCAAAGGGTGCCAGACAACTTAGAATCAGGTACTGAGTAAAGTTAGGACGTTTACATCAACTCAGTACTCAGTACCTTTGAGTAAAATTGAAAAGTATCTTCTGTGTTTGCTATCACTTTGCTACTGTTCCATTCACATTGTGAAAGCAACTTTTTTTCCTGAAGGAGAACATATATGCAAGCGGTAGCAGACAAGTTAGAATCATGTGCTAAGCAAAGTTAGGACGTTTACATCTACTTAGCACTCTGTACCTCTGAGTAAAATTGATTAGTATATTCTTCGATTCTGAAAACATTGCTTTTGTTGTGAGCACAGTGAGAAAATGACTTTTTTTCCTGAAGAAGCACAGACAATCAAAGGGTGCCAGACAAGTTATAATCAGGTACTGAGTAAAGTTAGGATGCTTACATCAACTGAGCTCTCTGTACCTTTGAGTAAAATTGAAAAGTATCTTCTTTGATTCCAACTGCTGTACTATTGTTCCATTCACATTGAGAAAGTGACTTTTTTTCCTGAAGGAGCACGGAGATGCAAGTGGTAGCAGACAAGTTAGAATCATGTGCTAAGTACATTTAGGAGATTTACTTCTACTTACCTTCTTTACTTTTGAGTAAAATTGAAAAGTACCCTCTATGATTCCAATTGCTTTGCTATTGTTCCATTCACATTGTGAAAGTGACTTTATTTCCAGAAGGAACAGAGACATGCAAGTGGTACCAGACAGCTTAGAATGATGTACTGAGTAATGTTAGGACTTTTACATCTACTTAGCACTCTGTACCTCTGAGTAAAATTGAATAGTATATTCTTCGATTCTGAAAACATTGCTTTTGTTGTGAGCACAGTGAGAAAGTGACTTTTGTTCCTGAAGAAGGAGAGACAATCAAAGGGTGCCAGACAACTTATAATCAGGTACTGAGTAAAGTTAGGACATTAACATCATCTGAGCACTCAGTACCTTTGAGTAAAATTGAAAAGTATCTTCTGTGATTGCTATTGCTTTGCTATTGTTCTATTCACGCTGAGAAAGTGACTTTTATTCCTGTAGGAGCACAGAGATGCAAGTGGTAGCAGACAAGTTAGAATCATGTGCTAAGTACATTTAGGAGATTTACTTCTACTTACCCTCTTTACCTTTGAGTAAAATAGAAAAGTATCTGCTTTGATTCCAATTGCTTTGCTATTGTTCCATTCACATTGAGAAAGTGACTTTTTTTCCTGAAGGAGAACAGACATGCAAGTGATACCAGACAGCTTAAAATGATGTACTGAGTAATGTTAGGAAGTGTACATCTACTTAGCACTCTGTACCTCTGAGTAAAATTGAATAGTATATTCTTCGAATCTGAAAGCATTGCTTTTGTTGCGAGCACAGCGAGAAAATGACTTTTTTTCGTGAAGAAGCACAGACAATCAAAGGGTGCCAGACAACTTAGAATCAGGTACTGAGTAAAGTTAGGACGTTTACATCAACTCAGTACTCAGTACCTTTGAGTAAAATTGAAAAGTATCTTCTGTGATTGCTATCACTTTGCTACTGTTCCATTCACATTGTGAAAGCAACTGTTTTTCCTGAAGGAGAACATATATGCAAGCGGTAGCAGACAAGTTAGAATCATGTGCTAAATACATTGAGAATGTCTACTTCTGCTTACCCTCTTTACCTTTGAGTAAAATTGAAAAGTATCTTCTTTGATTCCAGTTGCTTTGCTATTGTTCCATTCACATTGAGAAAGTGCCTTTTTTTCCTGAAGGAGCACAGACATGCAAGTGGTACCAGACAACACAGAACCATGTGCTAAGCAAAGTTAGGATGTTTACATCTACTTAGCACTCTGTACCTCTGAGTAAAATTGAATAGTATATTCTACGATTCTGAAAACATTGCATTTGTTGTGAGCACAGTGAGAAAATGACTTTTTTTCCTGAAGAAGCACAGACAATCAACGGGTGCCAGACAAGTTATAATCAGGTACTGAGTAAAGTTAGGATGCTTACAACAACTGAGCACTCAGTACCTTTGAGTAAAATTGAAAAGTATCTTCTTTGATTCCAACTGCTGTACTATTGTTCCATTCACGTTGAGAAAGTGACTTTTTTTCCTGAAGGAGCACGGAGATGCAAAAGTAGCAGACAAGTTAGAATCATGTGCTAAGTACATTTAGGAGATTTACTTCTACTTACCCTCTTTACCTTTGAGTAAAATAGAAAAGTATCTTCTTTGATTCCAATTGATTTGGTAATCTTCCATTTACATTGAGAAAGTGACTTTTTTTCCTGAAGGAGCACAGACATGCAAGTGGTACCAGACAAGTTAGAATCATGTGCTAAGTACATTCAGGTCGTTTACATCTACTTACCCTCTTTACCTTTAAGTAAAATTGAGAAGTATCTTCTTTGATTCCAATTGATTTGGTATTCTTCCATTTACATTGAGAAAGTGACTTTTTTTCCTGAAGGAGCACAGAGATACAAGTGGTAGCAGACAAGTTAGAATCATGTGCTAAATACATTTAGGACATTTACTTCTACTTACCTTCTTTACTTTTGAGTAAAATTGAAAAGTATCCTCTATGATTCCAATTGCTTTGCTATTGTTCCATTCACATTGTGAAAGTGACTTTATTTCCAGAAGGAACAGAGACATGCAAGTGGTACCAGACAGCTTAGAATGATGTACTGAGTAATGTTAGGACTTTTACATCTACTTAGCACTCTGTACCTCTGAGTAAAATTGAATAGTATATTCTTCGATTCTGAAAACATTGCTTTTGTTGTGAGCACAGTGAGAAAGTGACTTTTGTTCCTGAAGAAGGAGAGACAATCAAAGGGTGCCAGACAACTTATAATCAGGTACTGAGTAAAGTTAGGACATTAACATCATCTGAGCACTCAGTACCTTTGAGTAAAATTGAAAAGTATCTTCTGTGATTGCTATTGCTTTGCTATTGTTCTATTCACGCTGAGAAAGTGACTTTTATTCCTGTAGGAGCACAGAGATGCAAGTGGTAGCAGACAAGTTAGAATCATGTGCTAAGTACATTTAGGAGATTTACTTCTACTTACCCTCTTTACCTTTGAGTAAAATAGAAAAGTATCTGCTTTGATTCCAATTGCTTTGCTATTGTTCCATTCACATTGAGAAAGTGACTTTTTTTCCTGAAGGAGAACAGACATGCAAGTGATACCAGACAGCTTAAAATGATGTACTGAGTAATGTTAGGAAGTGTACATCTACTTAGCACTCTGTACCTCTGAGTAAAATTGAATAGTATATTCTTCGAATCTGAAAGCATTGCTTTTGTTGTGAGCACAGCGAGAAAATGACTTTTTTTCCTGAAGAAGCACAGACAATCAAAGGGTGCCAGACAACTTAGAATCAGGTACTGAGTAAAGTTAGGACGTTTACATCAACTGAGCACTCAGTACCTTTGAGTAAAATTGAAAAGTATCTTCTGTGATTGCTATCACTTTGCTACTGTTCCATTCACATTGTGAAAGCAACTGTTTTTCCTGAAGGAGAACATATATGCAAGCGGTAGCAGACAAGTTAGAATCATGTGCTAAATACATTGTGAATGTCTACTTCTGCTTACCCTCTTTACCTTTGAGTAAAATTGAAAAGTATCTTCTTTGATTCCAGTTGCTTTGCTATTGTTCCATTCACATTGAGAAAGTGCCTTTTTTTCCTGAAGGAGCACAGACATGCAAGTGGTACCAGACAACACAGAACCATGTGCTAAGCAAAGTTAGGACGTTTACATCTACTTAGCACTCTGTACCTCTGAGTAAAATTGAATAGTATATTCTACGATTCTGAAAACATTGCATTTGTTGTGAGCACAGTGAGAAAATGACTTTTTTTCCTGAAGAAGCACAGACAATCAACGGGTGCCAGACAAGTTATAATCAGGTACTGAGTAAAGTTAGGATGCTTACAACAACTGAGCATTCAGTACCTTTGAGTAAAATTGAAAAGTATCTTCTTTGATTCCAACTGCTGTCCTATTGTTCCATTCACATTGAGAAAGTGACTTTTTTTCCTGAAGGAGCACGGAGATGCAAGTGGTAGCAGACAAGTTAGAATCATGTGCTAAGTACATTTAGGAGATTTACTTCTACTTAGGAAGTGTACATCTACTTAGCACTCTGTACCTCTGAGTAAAATTGAATAGTATATTCTTCGAATCTGAAAGCATTGCTTTTGTTGTGAGCACAGTGAGAAAATGACTTTTTTTCCTGAAGAAGTACAGACAATCAATGGGTGCCAGACAACTTAGAATCAGGTACTGAGTAAAGTTAGGACGTTTACATCAACTCAGTACTCAGTACCTTTGAGTAAAATTGAAAAGTATCTTCTGTGATTGCTATCACTTTGCTACTGTTCCATTCACATTGTGAAAGCAACTGTTTTTCCTGAAGGAGAACATATATGCAAGCGGTAGCAGACAAGTTAGAATCATGTGCTAAATACATTGAGAATGTCTACTTCTGCTTACCCTCTTTACCTTTGAGTAAAATTGAAAAGTATCTTCTTTGATTCCAGTTGCTTTGCTATTGTTCCATTCACATTGAGAAAGTGCCTTTTTTTCCTGAAGGAGCACAGACATGCAAGTGGTACCAGACAACACAGAACCATGTGCTAAGCAAAGTTAGGACGTTTACATCTACTTAGCACTCTGTACCTCTGAGTAAAATTGAATAGTATATTCTACGATTCTGAAAACATTGCATTTGTTGTGAGCACAGTGAGAAAATGACTTTTTTTCCTGAAGAAGCACAGACAATCAACGGGTGCCAGACAAGTTATAATCAGGTACTGAGTAAAGTTAGGATGCTTACAACAACTGAGCACTCAGTACCTTTGAGTAAAATTGAAAAGTATCTTCTTTGATTCCAACTGCTGTCCTATTGTTCCATTCACATTGAGAAAGTGACTTTTTTTCCTGAAGGAGCACGGAGATGCAAGTGGTAGCAGACAAGTTAGAATCATGTGCTAAGTACATTTAGGAGATTTACTTCTACTTACCCTCTTTACCTTTGAGTAAAATTGAAAAGTATCTTCTTTGATTCCAATTGCTTTGCTATTGTTCCATTCACATTGAGAAAGTGACTTTTTTTCCTGAAGGAGCACGGACATGCAAGTGATACCAGACAGCTTAAAATGATGTACTGAGTAATGTTAGGAAGTGTACATCTACTTAGCACTCTGTACCTCTGAGTAAAATTGAATAGTATATTCTACGATTCTGAAAACATTGCATTTGTTGTGACCACAGTGAGAAAATGACTTTTTTTCCTGAAGAAGCACAGACAATCAAGTGTGCCAGACAAGTTATAATCAGGTACTGAGTAAAGTTAGGATGCTTACATCAGCTGAGCACTCAGTACCTTTGAGTAAAATTGAAAAGTATCTTCTGTGATTGCTATTGCTTTGCTATTATTCCATTCACGTTGAGAAAGTGATTTTATTTCCTCAAGGAGCACAGAGATGCAAGTGGTAGCAGACAAGTTAGAATCATGTGCTAAGTACATTTAGGACATTTACTTCTACGTACCCTGTTTATCTTTAGGAAAAATTGAAAAGTACCTTCTTTGATTCCAAATGCTTTGCTATTGTTTCATTCACGTTGAGAAAGTGACTTTTTTTCCTGAAGGAGAACATATATGCAAGCGGTAGCAGACAAGTTAGAATCATGTGCTAAATACATTCAGGACGTTTAATTCTGCTTACCCTCTTTACCTTTGAGTAAAACTGAAAAGTATCTTCTTTGATTCCAACTGCTGTACTATTGTTCCATTCACATTGAGAAAGTGACTTTTTTTCCTGAAGGAGCACGGACATGCAAGTGATACCAGACAGCTTAAAATGATGTACTGAGTAATGTTAGGAAGTGTACATCTACTTAGCACTCTGTACCTCTGAGTAAAATTGAATAGTATATTCTTCGAATCTGAAAGCATTGCTTTTGTTGTGAGCACAGTGAGAAAATGACTTTTTTTCCTGAAGAAGTACAGACAATCAATGGGTGCCAGACAACTTAGAATCAGGTACTGAGTAAAGTTAGGACGTTTACATCAACTCAGTACTCAGTACCTTTGAGTAAAATTGAAAAGTATCTTCTGTGATTGCTATCACTTTGCTACTGTTCCATTCACATTGAGAAAGCAACTTTTTTTCCTGAAGGAGAACAGACATGCAAGTGGTACCAGACAACACAGAACCATGTGCTAAGCAAAGTTAGGACGTTTACATCTACTTAGCACTCTGTACCTCTGAGTAAAATTGATTAGTATATTCTTCGATTCTGAAAACATTGCTTTTGTTGTGAGCACAGTGAGAAAATGACTTTTTTTCCTGAAGAAGCACAGACAATCAAAGGGTGCCAGACAAGTTATAATCAGGTACTGAGTAAAGTTAGGATGCTTACATCAACTGAGCTCTCTGTACCTTTGAGTAAAATTGAAAAGTGTCTTCTTTGATTCCAACTGCTGTACTATTGTTCCATTCACATTGAGAAAGTGACTTTTTTTCCTGAAGGAGCACAGAGATGCAAGTGGTAGCAGACAAGTTAGAATCATGTGCTAAGTACATTTAGGAGATTTACTTCTACTTACCCTCTTTACCTTTGAGTAAAATTGAAAAGTATTTTCTTTGATTCCAATTGCTTTGCTATTGTTCCATTCACGTTGAGAAAGTGACTTTTTTTCCTGAAGGAGCACAGACATGCAAGTGATACCAGACAGCTTAAAATGATGTACTGAGTAATGTTAGGAAGTGTACATCTACTTAGCACTCTGTACCTCTGAGTAAAATTGAATAGTATATTCTTCGAATCTGAAAACATTGCTTTTGTTGTGAGCACAGTGAGAAAATGACTTTTTTTCCTGAAGAAGCACAGACAATCAACGGGTGCCAGACAAGTTATAATCAGGTACTGAGTAAAGTTAGGATGCTTACATCAACTGAGCATTCAGTACCTTTGAGTAAAATTGAAAAGTATCTTCTTTGATTCCAACTGCTGTACTATTGTTCCATTCACATTGAGAAAGTGACTTTTTTTCCTTAAGGAGCACAGAGATGCAAGTGGTAGCAGACAAGTTAGAATCATGTGCTAAGTACATTTAGGAGATTTATTTCTACTTACCCTCTTTACCTTTGAGTAAAATTGAAAAGTATCTTCTTTGATTCCAATTGCTTTGCTATTGTTCCATTCACATTGAGAAAGTGACTTTTTTTCCTGAAGGAGCACAGACATGCAAGTGACACCAGACAGCTTAAAATGATGTACTGAGTAATGTTAGGAAGTGTACATCTACTTAGCACTCTGTACCTCTGAGTAAAATTGAATAGTATATTCTTCGAATCTGAAAACATTGCTTTTGTTGTGAGCACAGTGAGAAAATGACTTTTTTTCCTGAAGAAGCACAGACAATCAAAGGGTGCCAGACAAGTTATAATCAGGTACTGAGTAAAGTTAGGATGCTTACATCAACTGAGCTCTCTGTACCTTTGAGTAAAATTGAAAAGTATCTTCTTTGATTCCAACTGCTGTACTATTGTTCCATTCACATTGAGAAAGTGACTTTTTTTCCTGAAGGAGCACAGAGATGCAAGTGGTAGCAGACAAGTTAGAATCATGTGCTAAGTACATTTAGGAGATTTACTTCTACGTACCCTGTTTACCTTTGGGAAAAATTGAAAAGTATCTTCTTTGATTCCAACTGCTGTACTATTGTTCCATTCACATTGAGAAAGTGACTTTTTTTCCTGAAGGAG
Organism: Mobula birostris; assembly: GCF_030028105.1. Lineage (NCBI taxonomy): Eukaryota > Metazoa > Chordata > Chondrichthyes > Myliobatiformes > Myliobatidae > Mobula > Mobula birostris. The sequence continues at coordinate 23,695,434 of NC_092402.1, read as the reverse complement.
CACAGACATGCAAGTGATACCAGACAGCTTAGAATGATGTACTGAGTAATGTTAGGAAGTGTACATCGACTTAGCACTCTGTACCTCTGAGTAAAATTGAATAGTATATTCTTCGAATCTGAAAGCATTGCTTTTGTTGTGAGCACAGTGAGAAAATGACTTTTTTTCCTGAAGGAGCACAGAGATGCAAGTGGTACCAGACAAGTTAGAATCATGTGCTAAGTACATTCAGGTCGTTTACATCTACTTATCCTCTTTACCTTTAAGTAAAATTGAGAAGTATCTTCTTTGATTCCAATTGATTTGGTAATCTTCCATTTACATTGAGAAAGTGACTTTTTTTCCTGAAGGAGCACAGACATGCAAGTGGTACCAGACAAGTTAGAATCATGTGCTAAGTACATTCAGGTCGTTTACATCTACTTACCCTCTTTACCTTTAAGTAAAATTGAGAAGTATCTTCTTTGATTCCAATTGATTTGGTATTCTTCCATTTACATTGAGAAAGTGACTTTTTTTCCTGAAGGAGCACAGAGATACAAGTGGTAGCAGACAAGTTAGAATCATGTGCTAAATACATTTAGGACATTTACTTCTACTTACCTTCTTTACTTTTGAGTAAAATTGAAAAGTATCCTCTATGATTCCAATTGCTTTGCTATTGTTCCATTCACATTGTGAAAGTGACTTTATTTCCAGAAGGAACAGAGACATGCAAGTGGTACCAGACAACTTAGAATGATGTACTGAGTAATGTTAGGACTTTTACATCTACTTAGCACTCTGTACCTCTGAGTAAAATTGAATAGTATATTCTTCGATTCTGAAAACATTGCTTTTGTTGTGAGCACAGTGAGAAAGTGACTTTTGTTCCTGAAGAAGGAGAGACAATCAAAGGGTGCCAGACAACTTATAATCAGGTACTGAGTAAAGTTAGGACATTAACATCATCTGAGCACTCAGTACCTTTGAGTAAAATTGAAAAGTATCTTCTGTGATTGCTATTGCTTTGCTATTGTTCTATTCACGCTGAGAAAGTGACTTTTATTCCTGTAGGAGCACAGAGATGCAAGTGGTAGCAGACAAGTTAGAATCATGTGCTAAGTACATTTAGGAGATTTACTTCTACTTACCCTCTTTACCTTTGAGTAAAATAGAAAAGTATCTGCTTTGATTCCAATTGCTTTGCTATTGTTCCATTCACATTGAGAAAGTGACTTTTTTTCCTGAAGGAGCACGGACATGCAAGTGATACCAGACAGCTTAAAATGATGTACTGAGTAATGTTAGGAAGTGTACATCTACTTAGCACTCTGTACCTCTGAGTAAAATTGAATAGTATATTCTTCGAATCTGAAAGCATTGCTTTTGTTGTGAGCACAGTGAGAAAATGACTTTTTTTCCTGAAGAAGTACAGACAATCAATGGGTGCCAGACAACTTAGAATCAGGTACTGAGTAAAGTTAGGACGTTTACATCAACTCAGTACTCAGTACCTTTGAGTAAAATTGAAAAGTATCTTCTGTGATTGCTATCACTTTGCTACTGTTCCATTCACATTGAGAAAGCAACTTTTTTTCCTGAAGGAGAACAGACATGCAAGTGGTACCAGACAACACAGAACCATGTGCTAAGCAAAGTTAGGACGTTTACATCTACTTAGCACTCTGTACCTCTGAGTAAAATTGATTAGTATATTCTTCGATTCTGAAAACATTGCTTTTGTTGTGAGCACAGTGAGAAAATGACTTTTTTTCCTGAAGAAGCACAGACAATCAAAGGGTGCCAGACAAGTTATAATCAGGTACTGAGTAAAGTTAGGATGCTTACATCAACTGAGCTCTCTGTACCTTTGAGTAAAATTGAAAAGTATCTTCTTTGATTCCAACTGCTGTACTATTGTTCCATTCACATTGAGAAAGTGACTTTTTTTACCTGAAGGAGCACAGAGATACAAGTGGTAGCAGACAAGTTAGAATCATGTGCTAAATACATTTAGGACATTTACTTCTACTTACCTTCTTTACTTTTGAGTAAAATTGAAAAGTATCCTCTATGATTCCAATTGCTTTGCTATTGTTCCATTCACATTGTGAAAGTGACTTTATTTCCAGAAGGAACAGAGACATGCAAGTGGTACCAGACAGCTTAGAATGATGTACTGAGTAATGTTAGGACTTTTACATCTACTTAGCACTCTGTACCTCTGAGTAAAATTGAATAGTATATTCTTCGATTCTGAAAACATTGCTTTTGTTGTGAGCACAGTGAGAAAGTGACTTTTGTTCCTGAAGAAGGAGAGACAATCAAAGGGTGCCAGACAACTTATAATCAGGTACTGAGTAAAGTTAGGACATTAACATCATCTGAGCACTCAGTACCTTTGAGTAAAATTGAAAAGTATCTTCTGTGATTGCTATTGCTTTGCTATTGTTCTATTCACGCTGAGAAAGTGACTTTTATTCCTGTAGGAGCACAGAGATGCAAGTGGTAGCAGACAAGTTAGAATCATGTGCTAAGTACATTTAGGAGATTTACTTCTACTTACCCTCTTTACCTTTGAGTAAAATAGAAAAGTATCTGCTTTGATTCCAATTGCTTTGCTATTGTTCCATTCACATTGAGAAAGTGACTTTTTTTCCTGAAGGAGAACAGACATGCAAGTGATACCAGACAGCTTAAAATGATGTACTGAGTAATGTTAGGAAGTGTACATCTACTTAGCACTCTGTACCTCTGAGTAAAATTGAATAGTATATTCTTCGAATCTGAAAGCATTGCTTTTGTTGTGAGCACAGCGAGAAAATGACTTTTTTTCCTGAAGAAGCACAGACAATCAAAGGGTGCCAGACAACTTAGAATCAGGTACTGAGTAAAGTTAGGACGTTTACATCAACTGAGCACTCAGTACCTTTGAGTAAAATTGAAAAGTATCTTCTTTGATTCCAACTGCTGTACTATTGTTCCATTCACATTGAGAAAGTGACTTTTTTTCCTGAAGGAGCACGGAGATGCAAGTGGTAGCAGACAAGTTAGAATCATATGCTAAGTACATTTAGGAGATTTACTTCTACTTACCCTCTTTACCTTTGAGTAAAATTGAAAAGTATCTTCTTTGATTCCAATTGCTTTGCTATTGTTCCATTCACATTGAGAAAGTGACTTTTTTTCCTGAAGGAGCACGGACATGCAAGTGATACCAGACAGCTTAAAATGATGTACTGAGTAATGTTAGGAAGTGTACATCTACTTAGCACTCTGTACCTCTGAGTAAAATTGAATAGTATATTCTTCGAATCTGAAAGCATTGCTTTTGTTGTGAGCACAGTGAGAAAATGACTTTTTTTCCTGAAGAAGTACAGACAATCAATGGGTGCCAGACAACTTAGAATCAGGTACTGAGTAAAGTTAGGACGTTTACATCAACTCAGTACTCAGTACCTTTGAGTAAAATTGAAAAGTATCTTCTGTGATTGCTATCACTTTGCTACTGTTCCATTCACATTGTGAAAGCAACTGTTTTTCCTGAAGGAGAACATATATGCAAGCGGTAGCAGACAAGTTAGAATCATGTGCTAAATACATTGAGAATGTCTACTTCTGCTTACCCTCTTTACCTTTGAGTAAAATTGAAAAGTATCTTCTTTGATTCCAGTTGCTTTGCTATTGTTCCATTCACATTGAGAAAGTGCCTTTTTTTCCTGAAGGAGCACAGACATGCCAGTGGTACCAGACAACACAGAACCATGTGCTAAGCAAAGTTAGGACGTTTACATCTACTTAGCACTCTGTACCTCTGAGTAAAATTGAATAGTATATTCTACGATTCTGAAAACATTGCATTTGTTGTGAGCACAGTGAGAAAATGACTTTTTTTCCTGAAGAAGCACAGACAATCAACGGGTGCCAGACAAGTTATAATCAGGTACTGAGTAAAGTTAGGATGCTTACAACAACTGAGCACTCAGTACCTTTGAGTAAAATTGAAAAGTATCTTCTTTGATTCCAACTGCTGTCCTATTGTTCCATTCACATTGAGAAAGTGACTTTTTTTCCTGAAGGAGCACGGAGATGCAAGTGGTAGCAGACAAGTTAGAATCATGTGCTAAGTACATTTAGGAGATTTACTTCTACTTACCCTCTTTACCTTTGAGTAAAATTGAAAAGTATCTTCTTTGATTCCAATTGCTTTGCTATTGTTCCATTCACATTGAGAAAGTGACTTTTTTTCCTGAAGGAGCACGGACATGCAAGTGATACCAGACAGCTTAAAATGATGTACTGAGTAATGTTAGGAAGTGTACATCTACTTAGCACTCTGTACCTCTGAGTAAAATTGAATAGTATATTCTACGATTCTGAAAACATTGCATTTGTTGTGACCACAGTGAGAAAATGACATTTTTCCTGAAGAAGCACAGACAATCAAGTGTGCCAGACAAGTTATAATCAGGTACTGAGTAAAGTTAGGATGCTTACATCAGCTGAGCACTCAGTACCTTTGAGTAAAATTGAAAAGTATCTTCTGTGATTGCTATTGCTTTGCTATTATTCCATTCACGTTGAGAAAGTGATTTTATTTCCTCAAGGAGCACAGAGATGCAAGTGGTAGCAGACAAGTTAGAATCATGTGCTAAGTACATTTAGGACATTTACTTCTACGTACCCTGTTTATCTTTAGGAAAAATTGAAAAGTACCTTCTTTGATTCCAAATGCTTTGCTATTGTTTCATTCACGTTGAGAAAGTGACTTTTCTTCCTGAAGGAGAACATATATGCAAGCGGTAGCAGACAAGTTAGAATCATGTGCTAAATACATTCAGGACGTTTAATTCTGCTTACTCTCTTTACCTTTGAGTAAAACTGAAAAGTATCTTCTTTGATTCCAACTGCTGTACTATTGTTCCATTCACATTGAGAAAGTGACTTTTTTTCCTGAAGGAGCACGGACATGCAAGTGATACCAGACAGCTTAAAATGATGTACTGAGTAATGTTAGGAAGTGTACATCTACTTAGCACTCTGTACCTCTGAGTAAAATTGAATAGTATATTCTTCGAATCTGAAAGCATTGCTTTTGTTGTGAGCACAGTGAGAAAATGACTTTTTTTCCTGAAGAAGTACAGACAATCAATGGGTGCCAGACAACTTAGAATCAGGTACTGAGTAAAGTTAGGACGTTTACATCAACTCAGTACTCAGTACCTTTGAGTAAAATTGAAAAGTATCTTCTGTGATTGCTATCACTTTGCTACTGTTCCATTCACATTGAGAAAGCAACTTTTTTTCCTGAAGGAGAACAGACATGCAAGTGGTACCAGACAACACAGAACCATGTGCTAAGCAAAGTTAGGACGTTTACATCTACTTAGCACTCTGTACCTCTGAGTAAAATTGATTAGTATATTCTTCGATTCTGAAAACATTGCTTTTGTTGTGAGCACAGTGAGAAAATGACTTTTTTTCCTGAAGAAGCACAGACAATCAAAGGGTGCCAGACAAGTTATAATCAGGTACTGAGTAAAGTTAGGATGCTTACATCAACTGAGCTCTCTGTACCTTTGAGTAAAATTGAAAAGTGTCTTCTTTGATTCCAACTGCTGTACTATTGTTCCATTCACATCGAGAAAGTGACTTTTTTTCCTGAAGGAGCACAGAGATGCAAGTGGTAGCAGACAAGTTAGAATCATGTGCTAAGTACATTTAGGAGATTTACTTCTACGTACCCTGTTTACCTTTGGGAAAAATTGAAAAGTACCTTCTTTGATTCCAAATGCTCTGCTATTGTTTCATTCACGTTGAGAAAGTGACTTTTTTTCCTGAAGGAGCACAGACATGCAAGTGATACCAGACAGCTTAGAATGATGTACTGAGTAATGTTAGGAAGTGTACATCGACTTAGCACTCTGTACCTCTGAGTAAAATTGAATAGTATATTCTTCGAATCTGAAAGCATTGCTTTTGTTGTGAGCACAGTGAGAAAATGACTTTTTTTCCTGAAGAAGCACAGACAATCAAAGGGTGCCAGACAAGTTATAATGAGGTACTGAGTAAAGTTAGGATGCTTAACATCAACTGAGCACTCTGTACCTTTGAGTAAAATTGAAAAGTATCTTCTTTGATTCCAACTGCTGTACTATTGTTCCATTCACGTTGAGAAAGTGACTTTTTTTCCTGAAGGAGCACAGACATGCAAGTGGTACCAGACAAGTTAGAATCATGTGCTAAGTACATTCAGGTCGTTTACATCTACTTACCCTCTTTACCTTTAAGTAAAATTGAGAAGTATCTTCTTTGATTCCAATTGATTTGGTATTCTTCCATTTACATTGAGAAAGTGACTTTTTTTCCTGAAGGAGCACAGAGATACAAGTGGTAGCAGACAAGTTAGAATCATGTGCTAAATACATTTAGGACATTTACTTCTACTTACCTTCTTTACTTTTGAGTAAAATTGAAAAGTATCCTCTATGATTCCAATTGCTTTGCTATTGTTCCATTCACATTGTGAAAGTGACTTTATTTCCAGAAGGAACAGAGACATGCAAGTGGTACCAGACAGCTTAGAATGATGTACTGAGTAATGTTAGGACTTTTACATCTACTTAGCACTCTGTACCTCTGAGTAAAATTGAATAGTATATTCTTCGATTCTGAAAACATTGCTTTTGTTGTGAGCACAGTGAGAAAGTGACTTTTGTTCCTGAAGAAGGAGAGACAATCAAAGGGTGCCAGACAACTTATAATCAGGTACTGAGTAAAGTTAGGGCATTAACATCATCTGAGCACTCAGTACCTTTGAGTAAAATTGAGAAGTATCTTCTGTGATTGCTATTGCTTTGCTATTGTTCTATTCACGCTGAGAAAGTGACTTTTATTCCTGTAGGAGCACAGAGATGCAACTGGTAGCAGACAAGTTAGAATCATGTGCTAAGTACATTTAGGAGATTTACTTCTACTTACCCTCTTTACCTTTGAGTAAAATAGAAAAGTATCTGCTTTGATTCCAATTGCTTTGCTATTGTTCCATTCACATTGAGAAAGTGACTTTTTTTCCTGAAGGAGAACAGACATGCAAGTGATACCAGACAGCTTAAAATGATGTACTGAGTAATGTTAGGAAGTGTACATCTACTTAGCACTCTGTACCTCTGAGTAAAATTGAATAGTATATTCTTCGAATCTGAAAGCATTGCTTTTGTTGTGAGCACAGCGAGAAAATGACTTTTTTTCCTGAAGAAGCACAGACAATCAAAGGGTGCCAGACAACTTAGAATCAGGTACTGAGTAAAGTTAGGACGTTTACATCAACTGAGCACTCAGTACCTTTGAGTAAAATTGAAAAGTATCTTCTTTGATTCCAACTGCTGTACTATTGTTCCATTCACATTGAGAAAGTGACTTTTTTTCCTGAAGGAGCACGGAGATGCAAGTGGTAGCAGACAAGTTAGAATCATGTGCTAAGTACATTTAGGAGATTTACTTCTACTTACCCTCTTTACCTTTGAGTAAAATTGAAAAGTATCTTCTTTGATTCCAATTGCTTTGCTATTGTTCCATTCACATTGAGAAAGTGACTTTTTTTCCTGAAGGAGCACGGACATGCAAGTGATACCAGACAGCTTAAAATGATGTACTGAGTAATGTTAGGAAGTGTACATCTACTTAGCACTCTGTACCTCTGAGTAAAATTGAATAGTATATTCTTCGAATCTGAAAGCATTGCTTTTGTTGTGAGCACAGTGAGAAAATGACTTTTTTTCCTGAAGAAGTACAGACAATCAATGGGTGCCAGACAACTTAGAATCAGGTACTGAGTAAAGTTAGGACGTTTACATCAACTCAGTACTCAGTACCTTTGAGTAAAATTGAAAAGTATCTTCTGTGATTGCTATCACTTTGCTACTGTTCCATTCACATTGAGAAAGCAACTTTTTTTCCTGAAGGAGAACAGACATGCAAGTGGTACCAGACAACACAGAACCATGTGCTAAGCAAAGTTAGGACGTTTACATCTACTTAGCACTCTGTACCTCTGAGTAAAATTGATTAGTATATTCTTCGATTCTGAAAACATTGCTTTTGTTGTGAGCACAGTGAGAAAATGACTTTTTTTCCTGAAGAAGCACAGACAATCAAAGGGTGCCAGACAAGTTATAATCAGGTACTGAGTAAAGTTAGGATGCTTACATCAACTGAGCTCTCTGTACCTTTGAGTAAAATTGAAAAGTATCTTCTTTGATTCCAATTGCTTTGCTATTGTTCCATTCACATTGAGAAAGTGACTTTTTTTCCTGAAGGAGCACAGACATGCAAGTGATACCAGACAGCTTAAAATGATGTACTGAGTAATGTTAGGAAGTGTACACCTACTTAGCACTCTGTACCTCGGAGTAAAATTGAATAGTATATTCTTCGAATATGAAAACATTGCTTTTGTTGTGAGCACAGTGAGAAAATGACTTTTTTTCCTGAAGAAGCACAGACAATCAACGGGTGCCAGACAAGTTATAATCAGGTACTGAGTAAAGTTAGGATGCTTGCATCAACTGAGCATTCAGTACCTTTGAGTAAAATTGAAAAGTATCTTCTTTGATTCCAACTGCTGTACTATTGTTCCATTCACATTGAGAAAGTGACTTTTTTTCCTGAAGGAGCACAGAGATGCAAGTGGTAGCAGACAAGTTAGAATCATGTGCTAAGTACATTTAGGAGATTTATTTCTACTTACCCTCTTTACCTTTGAGTAAAATTGAAAAGTATCTTCTTTGATTCCAATTGCTTTGCTATTGTTCCATTCACATTGAGAAAGTGACTTTTTTTCCTGAAGGAGCACAGACATGCAAGTGACACCAGACAGCTTAAAATGATGTACTGAGTAATGTTAGGAAGTGTACATCTACTTAGCACTCTGTACCTCTGAGTAAAATTGAATAGTATATTCTTCGAATCTGAAAACATTGCTTTTGTTGTGAGCACAGTGAGAAAATGACTTTTTTTCCTGAAGAAGCACAGAGAATCAAAGGGTGCCAGACAAGTTATAATGAGGTACTGAGTAAAGTTAGGATGCTTAACATCAACTGAGCACTCTGTACCTTTGAGTAAAATTGAAAAGTATCTTCTTTGATTCCAACTGCTGTACTATTGTTCCATTCACGTTGAGAAAGTGACTTTTTTTCCTGAAGGAGCACAGACATGCAAGTGGTACCAGACAAGTTAGAATCATGTGCTAAGTACATTCAGGTCGTTTACATCTACTTACCCTCTTTACCTTTAAGTAAAATTGAGAAGTATCTTCTTTGATTCCAATTGATTTGGTATTCTTCCATTTACATTGAGAAAGTGACTTTTTTTCCTGAAGGAGCACAGAGATACAAGTGGTAGCAGACAAGTTAGAATCATGTGCTAAATACATTTAGGACATTTACTTCTACTTACCTTCTTTACTTTTGAGTAAAATTGAAAAGTATCCTCTATGATTCCAATTGCTTTGCTATTGTTCCATTCACATTGTGAAAGTGACTTTATTTCCAGAAGGAACAGAGACATGCAAGTGGTACCAGACAGCTTAGAATGATGTACTGAGTAATGTTAGGACTTTTACATCTACTTAGCACTCTGTACCTCTGAGTAAAATTGAATAGTATATTCTTCGAATCTGAAAGCATTGCTTTTGTTGTGAGCACAGTGAGAAAATGACTTTTTTTCCTGAAGAAGTACAGACAATCAATGTGTGCCAGACAACTTAGAATCAGGTACTGAGTAAAGTTAGGACGTTTACATCAACTCAGTACTCAGTACCTTTGAGTAAAATTGAAAAGTATCTTCTGTGATTGCTATCACTTTGCTACTGTTCCATTCACATTGAGAAAGCAACTTTTTTTCCTGAAGGAGAACAGACATGCAAGTGGTACCAGACAACACAGAACCATGTGCTAAGCAAAGTTAGGACGTTTACATCTACTTAGCACTCTGTACCTCTGAGTAAAATTGATTAGTATATTCTTCGATTCTAAAAACATTGCTTTTGTTGTGAGCACAGTGAGAAAATGACTTTTTTCCTGAAGAAGCACAGACAATCAAAGGGTGCCAGACAAGTTATAATCAGGTACTGAGTAAAGTTAGGATGCTTACATCAACTGAGCTCTCTGTACCTTTGAGTAAAATTGAAAAGTATCTTCTTTGATTCCACTGCTGTACTATTGTTCCATTCACATTGAGAAAGTGACTTTTTTTCCTGAAGGAGCACGGAGATGCAAGTGGTAGCAGACAAGTTAGAATCATGTGCTAAGTACATTTAGGAGATTTACTTCTTCTTACCCTCTTTACCTTTGAGTAAAATAGAAAAGTATCTGCTTTGATTCCAATTGCTTTGCTATTGTTCCATTCACATTGAGAAAGTGACTTTTTTTCCTGAAGGAGAACAGACATGCAAGTGATACCAGACAGCTTAAAATGATGTACTGAGTAATGTTAGGAAGTGTACATCTACTTAGCACTCTGTACCTCTGAGTAAAATTGAATAGTATATTCTTCGAATCTGAAAGCATTGCTTTTGTTGTGAGCACAGCGAGAAAATGACATTTTTTCCTGAAGAAGCACAGACAATCAAAGGGTGCCAGACAACTTAGAATCAGGTACTGAGTAAAGTTAGGACGTTTACATCAACTCAGTACTCAGTACCTTTGAGTAAAATTGAAAAGTATCTTCTGTGTTTGCTATCACTTTGCTACTGTTCCATTCACATTGTGAAAGCAACTTTTTTTCCTGAAGGAGAACATATATGCAAGCGGTAGCAGACAAGTTAGAATCATGTGCTAAGCAAAGTTAGGACGTTTACATCTACTTAGCACTCTGTACCTCTGAGTAAAATTGATTAGTATATTCTTCGATTCTGAAAACATTGCTTTTGTTGTGAGCACAGTGAGAAAATGACTTTTTTTCCTGAAGAAGCACAGACAATCAAAGAGTGCCAGACAAGTTATAATCAGGTACTGAGTAAAGTTAGGATGCTTACATCAACTGAGCTCTCTGTACCTTTGAGTAAAATTGAAAAGTATCTTCTTTGATTCCAACTGCTGTACTATTGTTCCATTCACATTGAGAAAGTGACTTTTTTTCCTGAAGGAGCACAGAGATGCAAGTGGTAGCAGACAAGTTAGAATCATGTGCTAAGTACATTTAGGAGATTTACTTCTACGTACCCTGTTTACCTTTGGGAAAAATTGAAAAGTACCTTCTTTGATTCCAAATGCTCTGCTATTGTTTCATTCACGTTGAGAAAGTGACTTTTTTTCCTGAAGGAGCACAGACATGCAAGTGATACCAGACAGCTTAGAATGATGTACTGAGTAATGTTAGGAAGTGTACATCTACTTAGCACTCTGTACCTCTGAGTAAAATTGAATAGTATATTCTTCGAATCTGAAAGCATTGCTTTTGTTGTGAGCACAGTGAGAAAATGACTTTTTTTCCTGAAGAAGCACAGACAATCAAAGGGTGCCAGACAAGTTATAATCAGGTACTGAGTAAAGTTAGGATGCTTAACATCAACTGAGCACTCTGTACCTTTGAGTAAAATTGAAAAGTATCTTCTTTGATTCCAACTGCTGTACTATTGTTCCATTCACGTTGAGAAAGTGACTTTTTTTCCTGAAGGAGCACAGACATGCAAGTGGTACCAGACAAGTTAGAATCATGTGCTAAGTACATTCAGGTCGTTTACATCTACTTACCCTCTTTACCTTTAAGTAAAATTGAGAAGTATCTTCTTTGATTCCAATTGATTTGGTATTCTTCCATTTACATTGAGAAAGTGACTTTTTTTCCTGAAGGAGCACAGAGATACAAGTGGTAGCAGACAAGTTAGAATCATGTGCTAAATACATTTAGGACATTTACTTCTACTTACCTTCTTTACTTTTGAGTAAAATTGAAAAGTATCCTCTATGATTCCAATTGCTTTGCTATTGTTCCATTCACATTGTGAAAGTGACTTTATTTCCAGAAGGAACAGAGACATGCAAGTGGTACCAGACAGCTTAGAATGATGTACTGAGTAATGTTAGGACTTTTACATCTACTTAGCACTCTGTACCTCTGAGTAAAATTGAATAGTATATTCTTCGAATCTGAAAGCATTGCTTTTGTTGTGAGCACAGTGAGAAAATGACTTTTTTTCCTGAAGAAGTACAGACAATCAATGTGTGCCAGACAACTTAGAATCAGGTACTGAGTAAAGTTAGGACGTTTACATCAACTCAGTACTCAGTACCTTTGAGTAAAATTGAAAAGTATCTTCTGTGATTGCTATCACTTTGCTACTGTTCCATTCACATTGAGAAAGCAACTTTTTTTCCTGAAGGAGAACAGACATGCAAGTGGTACCAGACAACACAGAACCATGTGCTAAGCAAAGTTAGGACGTTTACATCTACTTAGCACTCTGTACCTCTGAGTAAAATTGATTAGTATATTCTTCGATTCTAAAAACATTGCTTTTGTTGTGAGCACAGTGAGAAAATGACTTTTTTTCCTGAAGAAGCACAGACAATCAAAGGGTGCCAGACAAGTTATAATCAGGTACTGAGTAAAGTTAGGATGCTTACATCAACTGAGCTCTCTGTACCTTTGAGTAAAATTGAAAAGTATCTTCTTTGATTCCACTGCTGTACTATTGTTCCATTCACATTGAGAAAGTGACTTTTTTTCCTGAAGGAGCACGGAGATGCAAGTGGTAGCAGACAAGTTAGAATCATGTGCTAAGTACATTTAGGAGATTTACTTCTACTTACCCTCTTTACCTTTGAGTAAAATAGAAAAGTATCTGCTTTGATTCCAATTGCTTTGCTATTGTTCCATTCACATTGAGAAAGTGACTTTTTTTCCTGAAGGAGAACAGACATGCAAGTGATACCAGACAGCTTAAAATGATGTACTGAGTAATGTTAGGAAGTGTACATCTACTTAGCACTCTGTACCTCTGAGTAAAATTGAATAGTATATTCTTCGAATCTGAAAGCATTGCTTTTGTTGTGAGCACAGCGAGAAAATGACTTTTTTTCCTGAAGAAGCACAGACAATCAAAGGGTGCCAGACAACTTAGAATCAGGTACTGAGTAAAGTTAGGACGTTTACATCAACTCAGTACTCAGTACCTTTGAGTAAAATTGAAAAGTATCTTCTGTGTTTGCTATCACTTTGCTACTGTTCCATTCACATTGTGAAAGCAACTTTTTTTCCTGAAGGAGAACATATATGCAAGCGGTAGCAGACAAGTTAGAATCATGTGCTAAGCAAAGTTAGGACGTTTACATCTACTTAGCACTCTGTACCTCTGAGTAAAATTGATTAGTATATTCTTCGATTCTGAAAACATTGCTTTTGTTGTGAGCACAGTGAGAAAATGACTTTTTTTCCTGAAGAAGCACAGACAATCAAAGAGTGCCAGACAAGTTATAATCAGGTACTGAGTAAAGTTAGGATGCTTACATCAACTGAGCTCTCTGTACCTTTGAGTAAAATTGAAAAGTATCTTCTTTGATTCCAACTGCTGTACTATTGTTCCATTCACATTGAGAAAGTGACTTTTTTTCCTGAAGGAGCACAGAGATGCAAGTGGTAGCAGACAAGTTAGAATCATGTGCTAAGTACATTTAGGAGATTTACTTCTACGTACCCTGTTTACCTTTGGGAAAAATTGAAAAGTACCTTCTTTGATTCCAAATGCTCTGCTATTGTTTCATTCACGTTGAGAAAGTGACTTTTTTTCCTGAAGGAGCACGGACATGCAAGTGATACCAGACTGCTTAAAATGATGTACTGAGTAATGTTAGGAAGTGTACATCTACTTAGCACTCTGTACCTCTGAGTAAAATTGAATAGTATATTCTTCGAATCTGAAAACATTGCTTTTGTTGTGAGCACAGTGAGAAAATGACTTTTTTTCCCGAAGAAGCACAGACAATGAACGGGTGCCAGACAAGTTATAATCAGGTACTGAGTAAAGTTAGGATGCTTACATCAACTGAGCATTCAGTACCTTTGAGTAAAATTGAAAAGTATCTTCTTTGATTCCAACTGCTGTACTATTGTTCCATTCACATTGAGAAAGTGACTTTTTTTCCTTAAGGAGCACAGAGATGCAAGTGGTAGCAGACAAGTTAGAATCATGTGCTAAGTACATTTAGGAGATTTACTTCTACTTACCCTCTTTACCTTTGAGTAAAATTGAAAAGTATCTTCTTTGATTCCAATTGCTTTGCTATTGTTCCATTCACATTGAGAAAGTGACTTTTTTTCCTGAAGGAGCACGGACATGCAAGTGATACCAGACTGCTTAAAATGATGTACTGAGTAATGTTAGGAAGTGTACTTCTACTTAGCACTCTGTACCTCTGAGTAAAATTGAATAGTATATTCTTCGAATCTGAAAGCATTGCTTTTGTTGTGAGCACAGTGAGAAAATGACTTTTTTTCCTGAAGAAGTACAGACAATCAATGGGTGCCAGACAACTTAGAATCAGGTACTGAGTAAAGTTAGGACGTTTACATCAACTCAGTACTCAGTACCTTTGAGTAAAATTGAAAAGTATCTTCTGTGATTGCTATCACTTTGCTACTGTTCCATTCACATTGAGAAAGGAACTTTTTTTCCTGAAGGAGAACAGACATGCAAGTGGTACCAGACAACACAGAACCATGTGCTAAGCAAAGTTAGGACGTTTACATCTACTTAGCACTCTGTACCTCTGAGTAAAATTGATTAGTATATTCTTCGATTCTGAAAACATTGCTTTTGTTGTGAGCACAGTGAGAAAATGACTTTTTTTCCTGAAGAAGCACAGACAATCAAAGGGTGCCAGACAAGTTATAATCAGGTACTGAGTAAAGTTAGGATGCTTACATCAACTGAGCTCTCTGTACCTTTGAGTAAAATTGAAAAGTATCTTCTTTGATTCCACTGCTGTACTATTGTTCCATTCACATTGAGAAAGTGACTTTTTTTCCTGAAGGAGCACGGAGATGCAAGTGGTAGCAGACAAGTTAGAATCATGTGCTAAGTACATTTAGGAGATTTACTTCTACTTACCCTCTTTACCTTTGAGTAAAATAGAAAAGTATCTGCTTTGATTCCAATTGCTTTGCTATTGTTCCATTCACATTGAGAAAGTGACTTTTTTTCCTGAAGGAGCACAGACATGCAAGTGATACCAGACAGCTTAAAATGATGTACTGAGTAATGTTAGGAAGTGTACATCTACTTAGCACTCTGTACCTCTGAGTAAAATTGAATAGTATATTCTTCGAATCTGAAAGCATTGCTTTTGTTGTGAGCACAGCGAGAAAATGACTTTTTTTCCTGAAGAAGCACAGACAATCAAAGGCTGCCAGACAACTTAGAATCAGGTACTGAGTAAAGTTAGGACGTTTACATCAACTCAGTACTCAGTACCTTTGAGTAAAATTGAAAAGTATCTTCTGTGTTTGCTATCACTTTGCTACTGTTCCATTCACATTGTGAAAGCAACTTTTTTTCCTGAAGGAGAACATATATGCAAGCGGTAGCAGACAAGTTAGAATCATGTGCTAAGCAAAGTTAGGACGTTTACATCTACTTAGCACTCTGTACCTCTGAGTAAAATTGATTAGTATATTCTTCGATTCTGAAAACATTGCTTTTGTTGTGAGCACAGTGAGAAAATGACTTTTTTTCCTGAAGAAGCACAGACAATCAAAGGGTGCCAGACAAGTTATAATCAGGTACTGAGTAAAGTTAGGATGCTTACATCAACTGAGCTCTCTGTACCTTTGAGTAAAATTGAAAAGTATCTTCTTTGATTCCAACTGCTGTACTATTGTTCCATTCACATTGAGAAAGTGACTTTTTTTCCTGAAGGAGCACAGAGATGCAAGTGGTAGCAGACAAGTTAGAATCATGTGCTAAGTACATTTAGGAGATTTACTTCTACGTACCCTGTTTACCTTTGGGAAAAATTGAAAAGTACCTTCTTTGATTCCAAATGCTCTGCTATTGTTTCATTCACGTTGAGAAAGTGACTTTTTTTCCTGAAGGAGCACAGACATGCAAGTGATACCAGACAGCTTAGAATGATGTACTGAGTAATGTTAGGAAGTGTACATCTACTTAGCACTCTGTACCTCTGAGTAAAATTGAATAGTATATTCTTCGAATCTGAAAGCATTGCTTTTGTTGTGAGCACAGTGAGAAAATGACTTTTTTTCCTGAAGAAGCACAGACAATCAAAGGGTGCCAGACAAGTTATAATGAGGTACTGAGTAAAGTTAGGATGCTTACATCAACTGAGCATTCTGTACCTTTGAGTAAAATTGAAAAGTATCTTCTTTGATTCCAACTGCTGTACTATTGTTCCATTCACGTTGAGAAAGTGACTTTTTTTCCTGAAGGAGCACAGACATGCAAGTGGTACCAGACAAGTTAGAATCATGTGCTTAAGTACATTCAGGTCGTTTACATCTACTTACCCTCTTTACCTTTAAGTAAAATTGAGAAGTATCTTCTTTGATTCCAATTGATTTGGTAATCTTCCATTTACATTGAGAAAGTGACTTTTTTTCCTGAAGGAGCACAGACATGCAAGTGGTACCAGACAAGTTAGAATCATGTGCTAAGTACATTCAGGTCGTTTACATCTACTTACCCTCTTTACCTTTAAGTAAAATTGAGAAGTATCTTCTTTGATTCCAATTGATTTGGTATTCTTCCATTTACATTGAGAAAGTGACTTTTTTTCCTGAAGGAGCACAGAGATACAAGTGGTAGCAGACAAGTTAGAATCATGTGCTAAATACATTTAGGACATTTACTTCTACTTACCTTCTTTACTTTTGAGTAAAATTGAAAAGTATCCTCTATGATTCCAATTGCTTTGCTATTGTTCCATTCACATTGTGAAAGTGACTTTATTTCCAGAAGGAACAGAGACATGCAAGTGGTACCAGACAGCTTAGAATGATGTACTGAGTAATGTTAGGACTTTTACATCTACTTAGCACTCTGTACCTCTGAGTAAAATTGAATAGTATATGCTTCGATTCTGAAAACATTGCTTTTGTTGTGAGCACAGTGAGAAAGTGACTTTTGTTCCTGAAGAAGGAGAGACAATCAAAGGGTGCCAGACAACTTATAATCAGGTACTGAGTAAAGTTAGGACATTAACATCATCTGAGCACTCAGTACCTTTGAGTAAAATTGAAAAGTATCTTCTGTGATTGCTATTGCTTTGCTATTGTTCTATTCACGCTGAGAAAGTGACTTTTATTCCTGTAGGAGCACAGAGATGCAAGTGGTAGCAGACAAGTTAGAATCATGTGCTAAGTACATTTAGGAGATTTACTTCTACTTACCCTCTTTACCTTTGAGTAAAATAGAAAAGTACCTGCTTTGATTCCAATTGCTTTGCTATTGTTCCATTCACATTGAGAAAGTGACTTTTTTTCCTGAAGGAGAACAGACATGCAAGTGATACCAGACAGCTTAAAATGATGTACTGAGTAATGTTAGGAAGTGTACATCTACTTAGCACTCTGTGCCTCTGAGTAAAATTGAATAGTATATTCTTCGAATCTGAAAGCATTGCTTTTGTTGTGAGCACAGCGAGAAAATGACTTTTTTTCCTGAAGAAGCACAGACAATCAAAGGGTGCCAGACAACTTAGAATCAGGTACTGAGTAAAGTTAGGACGTTTACATCAACTCAGTACTCAGTACCTTTGAGTAAAATTGAAAAGTATCTTCTGTGATTGCTATCACTTTGCTACTGTTCCATTCACATTGTGAAAGCAACTTTTTTTCCTGAAGGAGAACATATATGCAAGCGGTAGCAGACAAGTTAGAATCATGTGCTAAATACATTGAGAATGTCTACTTCTGCTTACCCTCTTTACCTTTGAGTAAAATTGAAAAGTATCTTCTTTAATTCCAGTTGCTTTGCTATTGTTCCATTCACATTGAGAAAGTGCCTTTTTTTCCTGAAGGAACACAGACATGCAAGTGGTACCAGACAACACAGAACCATGTGCTAAGCAAAGTTAGGACGTTTACATCTACTTAGCACTCTGTAGCTCTGAGTAAAATTGAATAGTATATTCTACGATTCTGAAAACATTGCATTTGTTGTGAGCACAGTGAGAAAATGACTTTTTTTCCTGAAGAAGCACAGACAATCAACGGGTGCCAGACAAGTTATAATCAGGTACTGAGTAAAGTTAGGATGCTTACATCAACTGAGCTCTCTGTACCTTTGAGTAAAATTGAAAAGTATCTTCTTTGATTCCAACTGCTGTACTATTGTTCCATTCAAATTGAGAAAGTGACTTTTTTTCCTGAAGGAGCACAGAGATGCAAGTGGTAGCAGACAAGTTAGAATCATGTGCTAAGTACATTTAGGAGATTTACTTCTACTTACCCTCTTTACCTTTGAGTAAAATTGAAAAGTATCTTCTTTGATTCCAATTGCTTTGCTATTGTTCCATTCACATTGAGAAAGTGACTTTTTTTCCTGAAGGAGCACAGACATGCTAGTGATACCAGACAGCATAAAATGATGTACTGAGTAATGTTAGGAAGTGTACATCTACTTAGCACTCTGTACCTCTGAGTAAAATTGAATAGTATATTCTTCGAATCTGAAAACATTGCTTTTGTTGTGAGCACAGTGAGAAAATGACTTTTTTTCCTGAAGAAGCACAGACAATCAACGGGTGCCAGACAAGTTATAATCAGGTACTGAGTAAAGTTAGGATGCTTACATCAACTGAGCATTCAGTACCTTTGAGTAAAATTGAAAAGTATCTTCTTTGATTCCAACTGCTGTACTATTGTTCCATTCACATTGAGAAAGTGACTTTTTTTCCTGAAGGAGCACAGAGATGCAAGTGGTAGCAGACAAGTTAGAATCATGTGCTAAGTACATTTAGGAGATTTATTTCTACTTACCCTCTTTACCTTTGAGTAAAATTGAAAAGTATCTTCTTTGATTCCAATTGCTTTGCTATTGTTCCATTCACATTGAGAAAGTGACTTTTTTTCCTGAAGGAGCACAGACATGCAAGTGACACCAGACAGCTTAAAATGATGTACTGAGTAATGTTAGGAAGTGTACATCTACTTAGCACTCTGTACCTCTGAGTAAAATTGAATAGTATATTCTTCGAATCTGAAAACATTGCTTTTGTTGTGAGCACAGTGAGAAAATGACTTTTTTTCCTGAAGAAGCACAGACAATCAAAGGGTGCCAGACAAGTTATAATCAGGTACTGAGTAAAGTTAGGATGCTTACATCAACTGAGCTCTCTGTACCTTTGAGTAAAATTGAAAAGTATCTTCTTTGATTCCAACTGCTGTACTATTGTTCCATTCACATTGAGAAAGTGACTTTTTTTCCTGAAGGAGCACGGAGATGCAAGTGGTAGCAGACAAGTTAGAATCATGTGCTAAGTACATTTAGGAGATTTACTTCTACGTACCCTGTTTACCTTTGGGAAAAATTGAAAAGTACCTTCTTTGATTCCAAATGCTCTGCTATTGTTTCATTCACGTTGAGAAAGTGACTTTTTTTCCTGAAGGAGCACAGACATGCAAGTGATACCAGACAGCTTAGAATGATGTACTGAGTAATGTTAGGAAGTGTACATCGACTTAGCACTCTGTACCTCTGAGTAAAATTGAATAGTATATTCTTCGAATCTGAAAGCATTGCTTTTGTTGTGAGCACAGTGAGAAAATGACTTTTTTTCCTGAAGAAGCACAGACAATCAAAGGGTGCCAGACAAGTTATAATGAGGTACTGAGTAAAGTTAGGATGCTTAACATCAACTGAGCACTCTGTACCTTTGAGTAAAATTGAAAAGTATCTTCTTTGATTCCAACTGCTGTACTATTGTTCCATTCACGTTGAGAAAGTGACTTTTTTTCCTGAAGGAGTAGAGACATGCAAGTGGTACCAGACAAGTTAGAATCATGTGCTAAGTACATTCAGGTCGTTTACATCTACTTACCCTCTTTACCTTTAAGTAAAATTGAGAAGTATCTTCTTTGATTCCAATTGATTTGGTAATCTTCCATTTACATTGAGAAAGTGACTTTTTTTCCTGAAGGAGCACAGACATGCAAGTGGTACCAGACAAGTTAGAATCATGTGCTAAGTACATTCAGGTCGTTTACATCTACTTACCCTCTTTACCTTTAAGTAAAATTGAGAAGTATCTTCTTTGATTCCAATTGATTTGGTATTCTTCCATTTACATTGAGAAAGTGACTTTTTTTCCTGAAGGAGCACAGAGATACAAGTGGTAGCAGACAAGTTAGAATCATGTGCTAAATACATTTAGGACATTTACTTCTACTTGCCTTCTTTACTTTTGAGTAAAATTGAAAAGTATCCTCTATGATTCCAATTGCTTTGCTATTGTTCCATTCACATTGTGAAAGTGACTTTATTTCCAGAAGGAACAGAGACATGCAAGTGGTACCAGACAGCTTAGAATGATGTACTGAGTAATGTTAGGACTTTTACATCTACTTAGCACTCTGTACCTCTGAGTAAAATTGAATAGTATATTCTTCGAATCTGAAAGCATTGCTTTTGTTGTGAGCACAGTGAGAAAATGACTTTTTTTCCTGAAGAAGTACAGACAATCAATGGGTGCCAGACAACTTAGAATCAGGTACTGAGTAAAGTTAGGACGTTTACATCAACTCAGTACCCAGTACCTTTGAGTAAAATTGAAAAGTATCTTCTGTGATTGCTATCACTTTGCTACTGTTCCATTCACATTGAGAAAGCAACTTTTTTTCCTGAAGGAGAACAGACATGCAAGTGGTACCAGACAACACAGAACCATGTGCTAAGCAAAGTTAGGACGTTTACATCTACTTAGCACTCTGTCACTCTGAGTAAAATTGATTAGTATATTCTTCGATTCTGAAAACATTGCTTTTGTTGTGAGCACAGTGAGAAAATGACTTTTTTTCCTGAAGAAGCACAGACAATCAAAGGGTGCCAGACAAGTTATAATCAGGTACTGAGTAAAGTTAGGATGCTTACATCAACTGAGCTCTCTGTACCTTTGAGTAAAATTGAAAAGTATCTTCTTTGATTCCACTGCTGTACTATTGTTCCATTCACATTGAGAAAGTGACTTTTTTTCCTGAAGGAGCACGGAGATGCAAGTGGTAGCAGACAAGTTAGAATCATGTGCTAAGTACATTTAGGAGATTTACTTCTACTTACCCTCTTTACCTTTGAGTAAAATAGAAAAGTATCTGCTTTGTTTCCAATTGCTTTGCTATTGTTCCATTCACATTGAGAAAGTGACTTTTTTTCCTGAAGGAGAACAGACATGCAAGTGATACCAGACAGCTTAAAATGATGTACTGAGTAATGTTAGGAAGTGTACATCTACTTAGCACTCTGTACCTCTGAGTAAAATTGAATAGTATATTCTTCGAATCTGAAAGCATTGCTTTTGTTGTGAGCACAGCGAGAAAATGACTTTTTTTCCTGAAGAAGCACAGACAATCAAAGGGTGCCAGACAACTTAGAATCAGGTACTGAGTAAAGTTAGGACGTTTACATCAACTCAGTACTCAGTACCTTTGAGTAAAATTGAAAAGTGTCTTCTGTGTTTGCTATCACTTTGCTACTGTTCCATTCACATTGTGAAAGCAACTTTTTTTCCTGAAGGAGAACATATATGCAAGCGGTAGCAGACAAGTTAGAATCATGTGCTAAGCAAAGTTAGGACGTTTACATCTACTTAGCACTCTGTACCTCTGAGTAAAATTGATTAGTATATTCTTCGATTCTGAAAACATTGCTTTTGTTGTGAGCACAGTGAGAAAATGACTTTTTTTCCTGAAGAAGCACAGACAATCAAAGAGTGCCAGACAAGTTATAATCAGGTACTGAGTAAAGTTAGGATGCTTACATCAACTGAGCTCTCTGTACCTTTGAGTAAAATTGAAAAGTATCTTCTTTGATTCCAACTGCTGTACTATTGTTCCATTCACATTGAGAAAGTGACTTTTTTTCCTGAAGGAGCACAGAGATGCAAGTGGTAGCAGACAAGTTAGAATCATGTGCTAAGTACATTTAGGAGATTTACTTCTACGTACCCTGTTTACCTTTGGGAAAAATTGAAAAGTAGCTTCTTTGATTCCAAATGCTCTGCTATTGTTTCATTCACGTTGAGAAAGTGACTTTTTTTCCTGAAGGAGCACAGACATGCAAGTGATACCAGACAGCTTAGAATGATGTACTGAGTAATGTTAGGAAGTGTACATCTACTTAGCACTCTGTACCTCTGAGTAAAATTGAATAGTATATTCTTCGAATCTGAAAGCATTGCTTTTGTTGTGAGCACAGTGAGAAAATGACTTTTTTTCCTGAAGAAGCACAGACAATCAAAGGGTGCCAGACAAGTTATAATGAGGTACTGAGTAAAGTTAGGATGCTTACATCAACTGAGCATTCTGTACCTTTGAGTAAAATTGAAAAGTATCTTCTTTGATTCCAACTGCTGTACTATTGTTCCATTCAGGTTGAGAAAGTGACTTTTTTTCCTGAAGGAGCACAGATATGCAAGTGGTACCAGACAAGTTAGAATCATGTGCTAAGTACATTCAGGTCGTTTACATCTACTTACCCTCTTTACCTTTAAGTAAAATTGAGATGTATCTTCTTTGATTCCAATTGATTTGGTAATCTTCCATTTACATTGAGAAAGTGACTTTTTTTCCTGAAGGAGCACAGACATGCAAGTGGTACCAGACAGCTTAAAATGATGTACTGAGTAATGTTAGGAAGTGTACATCTACTTAGCACTCTGTACCTCTGAGTAAAATTGAATAGTATATTCTTCGAATCTGAAAGCATTGCTTTTGTTGTGAGCACAGTGAGAAAATGACTTTTTTTCCTGAAGAAGCACAGACAATCAAAGGGTGCCAGACAAGTTATAATGAGGTACTGAGTAAAGTTAGGATGCTTACATCAACTGAGCACTCTGTACCTTTGAGTAAAATTGAAAAGTATCTTCAGTGATTGCTATGAGTTTGCTACTGTTCCATTCACATTCAGAAAGCAACTTTTTTTCCTAAAGGAGAACATATATGCAAGCGGTAGCAGACAAGTTAGAATCATGTGCTAAATACATTCAGGACGTTTAATTCTGCTTACCCTCTTTACCTTTGAGTAAAATTGAAAAGTATCTTCTTTGATTCCAACTGCTGTACTATTGTTCCATTCACATTGAGAAAGTGACTTTTTTTCCTGAAGGAGCACGGAGATGCAAGTGGTAGCAGACAAGTTAGAATCATGTGCTAAGTACATTTAGGAGATTTACTTCTACTTACCCTCTTTACCTTTGAGTAAAATTGAAAAGTATCTTCTTTGATTCCAATTGCTTTGCTATTGTTCCATTCACATTGAGAAAGTGACTTTTTTTCCTGAAGGAGCACGGACATGCAAGTGATACCAGACTGCTTAAAATGATGTACTGAGTAATGTTAGGAAGTGTACATCTACTTAGCACTCTGTACCTCTGAGTAAAATTGAATAGTATATTCTTCGAATCTGAAAGCATTGCTTTTGTTGTGAGCACAGTGAGAAAATGACTTTTTTTCCTGAAGAAGTACAGACAATCAATGGGTGCCAGACAACTTAGAATCAGGTACTGAGTAAAGTTAGGACGTTTACATCAACTCAGTACTCAGTACCTTTGAGTAAAATTGAAAAGTATCTTCTGTGATTGCTATCACTTTGCTACTGTTCCATTCACATTGAGAAAGCAACTTTTTTTCCTGAAGGAGAACAGACATGCAAGTGGTACCAGACAACACAGAACCATGTGCTAAGCAAAGTTAGGACGTTTACATCTACTTAGCACTCTGTACCTCTGAGTAAAATTGATTAGTATATTCTTCGATTCTGAAAACATTGCTTTTGTTGTGAGCACAGTGAGAAAATGACTTTTTTTCCTGAAGAAGCACAGACAATCAAAGGGTGCCAGACAAGTTATAATCAGGTACTGAGTAAAGTTAGGATGCTTACATCAACTGAGCTCTCTATACCTTTGAGTAAAATTGAAAAGTATCTTCTTTGATTCCACTGCTGTACTATTGTTCCATTCACATTGAGAAAGTGACTTTTTTTCCTGAAGGAGCACGGAGATGCAAGTGGTAGCAGACAAGTTAGAATCATGTGCTAAGTACATTTAGGAGATTTACTTCTACTTACCCTCTTTACCTTTGAGTAAAATAGAAAAGTATCTGCTTTGATTCCAATTGCTTTGCTATTGTTCCATTCACATTGAGAAAGTGACTTTTTTTCCTGAAGGAGCACAGACATGCAAGTGATACCAGACAGCTTAAAATGATGTACTGAGTAATGTTAGGAAGTGTACATCTACTTAGCACTCTGTACCTCTGAGTAAAATTGAATAGTATATTCTTCGAATCTGAAAGCATTGCTTTTGTTGTGAGCACAGCGAGAAAATGACTTTTTTTCCTGAAGAAGCACAGACAATCAAAGGGTGCCAGACAACTTAGAATCAGGTACTGAGTAAAGTTAGGACGTTTACATCAACTCAGTACTCAGTACCTTTGAGTAAAATTGAAAAGTATCTTCTGTGTTTGCTATCACTTTGCTACTGTTCCATTCACATTGTGAAAGCAACTTTTTTTCCTGAAGGAGAACATATATGCAAGCGGTAGCAGACAAGTTAGAATCATGTGCTAAGCAAAGTTAGGACGTTTACATCTACTTAGCACTCTGTACCTCTGAGTAAAATTGATTAGTATATTCTTCGATTCTGAAAACATTGCTTTTGTTGTGAGCACAGTGAGAAAATGACTTTTTTTCCTGAAGAAGCACAGACAATCAAAGGGTGCCAGACAAGTTATAATCAGGTACTGAGTAAAGTTAGGATGCTTACATCAACTGAGCTCTCTGTACCTTTGAGTAAAATTGAAAAGTATCTTCTTTGATTCCAACTGCTGTACTATTGTTCCATTCACATTGAGAAAGTGACTTTTTTTCCTGAAGGAGCACAGAGATGCAAGTGGTAGCAGACAAGTTAGAATCATGTGCTAAGTACATTTAGGAGATTTACTTCTACGTACCCTGTTTACCTTTGGGAAAAATTGAAAAGTACCTTCTTTGATTCCAAATGCTCTGCTATTGTTTCATTCACGTTGAGAAAGTGACTTTTTTTCCTGAAGGAGCACAGACATGCAAGTGATACCAGACAGCTTAGAATGATGTACTGAGTAATGTTAGGAAGTGTACATCTACTTAGCACTCTGTACCTCTGAGTAAAATTGAATAGTATATTCTTCGAATCTGAAAGCATTGCTTTTGTTGTGAGCACAGTGAGAAAATGACTTTTTTTCCTGAAGAAGCACAGACAATCAAAGGGTGCCAGACAAGTTATAATGAGGTACTGAGTAAAGTTAGGATGCTTACATCAACTGAGCATTCTGTACCTTTGAGTAAAATTGAAAAGTATCTTCTTTGATTCCAACTGCTGTACTATTGTTCCATTCACGTTGAGAAAGTGACTTTTTTTCCTGAAGGAGCACAGACATGCAAGTGGTACCAGACAAGTTAGAATCATGTGCTAAGTACATTCAGGTCGTTTACATCTACTTACCCTCTTTACCTTTAAGTAAAATTGAGAAGTATCTTCTTTGATTCCAATTGATTTGGTAATCTTCCATTTACATTGAGAAAGTGACTTTTTTTCCTGAAGGAGCACAGACATGCAAGTGGTACCAGACAAGTTAGAATCATGTGCTAAGTACATTCAGGTCGTTTACATCTACTTACCCTCTTTACCTTTAAGTAAAATTGAGAAGTATCTTCTTTGATTCCAATTGATTTGGTATTCTTCCATTTACATTGAGAAAGTGACTTTTTTTCCTGAAGGAGCACAGAGATACTAGTGGTAGCAGACAAGTTAGAATCATGTGCTAAATACATTTAGGACATTTACTTCTACTTACCTTCTTTACTTTTGAGTAAAATTGAAAAGTATCCTCTATGATTCCAATTGCTTTGCTATTGTTCCATTCACATTGTGAAAGTGACTTTATTTCCAGAAGGAACAGAGACATGCAAGTGGTACCAGACAGCTTAGAATGATGTACTGAGTAATGTTAGGACTTTTACATCTACTTAGCACTCTGTACCTCTGAGTAAAATTGAATAGTATATTCTTCGAATCTGAAAGCATTGCTTTTGTTGTGAGCACAGTGAGAAAATGACTTTTTTTCCTGAAGAACTACAGACAATCAATGGGTGCCAGACAACTTAGAATCAGGTACTGAGTAAAGTTAGGACATTAACATCATCTGAGCACTCAGTACCTTTGAGTAAAATTGAAAAGTATCTTCTGTGATTGCTATTGCTTTGCTATTGTTCTATTCACGCTGAGAAAGTGACTTTTATTCCTGTAGGAGCACAGAGATGCAAGTGGTAGCAGACAAGTTAGAATCATGTGCTAAGTACATTTAGGAGATTTACTTCTACTTACCCTCTTTACCTTTGAGTAAAATAGAAAAGTATCTGCTTTGATTCCAATTGCTTTGCTATTGTTCCATTCACATTGAGAAAGTGACTTTTTTTCCTGAAGGAGAACAGACATGCAAGTGATACCAGACAGCTTAAAATGATGTACTGAGTAATGTTAGGAAGTGTACATCTACTTAGCACTCTGTGCCTCTGAGTAAAATTGAATAGTATATTCTTCGAATCTGAAAGCATTGCTTTTGTTGTGAGCACAGCGAGAAAATGACTTTTTTTCCTGAAGAAGCACAGACAATCAAAGGGTGCCAGACAACTTAGAATCAGGTACTGAGTAAAGTTAGGACGTTTACATCAACTCAGTACTCAGTACCTTTGAGTAAAATTGAAAAGTATCTTCTGTGATTGCTATCACTTTGCTACTGTTCCATTCACATTGTGAAAGCAACTTTTTTTCCTGAAGGAGAACATATATGCAAGCGGTAGCAGACAAGTTAGAATCATGTGCTAAATACATTGAGAATGTCTACTTCTGCTTACCCTCTTTACCTTTGAGTAAAATTGAAAAGTATCTTCTTTAATTCCAGTTGCTTTGCTATTGTTCCATTCACATTGAGAAAGTGCCTTTTTTTCCTGAAGGAGCACAGACATGCAAGTGGTACCAGACAACACAGAACCATGTGCTAAGCAAAGTTAGGACGTTTACATCTACTTAGCACTCTGTACCTCTGAGTAAAATTGAATAGTATATTCTTCGAATCTGAAAGCATTGCTTTTGTTGTGAGCACAGCGAGAAAATGACTTTTTTTCGTGAAGAAGCACAGACAATCAAAGGGTGCCAGACAACTTAGAATCAGGTACTGAGTAAAGTTAGGACGTTTACATCAACTCAGTACTCAGTACCTTTGAGTAAAATTGAAAAGTATCTTCTGTGTTTGCTATCACTTTGCTACTGTTCCATTCACATTGTGAAAGCAACTTTTTTTCCTGAAGGAGAACATATATGCAAGCGGTAGCAGACAAGTTAGAATCATGTGCTAAGCAAAGTTAGGACGTTTACATCTACTTAGCACTCTGTACCTCTGAGTAAAATTGATTAGTATATTCTTCGATTCTGAAAACATTGCTTTTGTTGTGAGCACAGTGAGAAAATGACTTTTTTTCCTGAAGAAGCACAGACAATCAAAGGGTGCCAGACAAGTTATAATGAGGTACTGAGTAAAGTTAGGATGCTTACATCAACTGAGCATTCTGTACCTTTGAGTAAAATTGAAAAGTATCTTCTTTGATTCCAACTGCTGTACTATTGTTCCATTCACGTTGAGAAAGTGACTTTTTTTCCTGAAGGAGCACAGACATGCAAGTGGTACCAGACAAGTTAGAATCATGTGCTAAGTACATTCAGGTCGTTTACATCTACTTACCCTCTTTACCTTTAAGTAAAATTGAGAAGTATCTTCTTTGATTCCAATTGATTTGGTAATCTTCCATTTACATTGAGAAAGTGACTTTTTTTCCTGAAGGAGCACAGACATGCAAGTGGTACCAGACAAGTTAGAATCATGTGCTAAGTACATTCAGGTCGTTTACATCTACTTACCCTCTTTACCTTTAAGTAAAATTGAGAAGTATCTTCTTTGATTCCAATTGATTTGGTATTCTTCCATTTACATTGAGAAAGTGACTTTTTTGCCTGAAGGAGCACAGAGATACAAGTGGTAGCAGACAAGTTAGAATCATGTGCTAAATACATTTAGGACATTTACTTCTACTTACCTTCTTTACTTTTGAGTAAAATTGAAAAGTATCCTCTATGATTCCAATTGCTTTGCTATTGTTCCATTCACATTGTGAAAGTGACTTTATTTCCAGAAGGAACAGAGACATGCAAGTGGTACCAGACAGCTTAGAATGATGTACTGAGTAATGTTAGGACTTTTACATCTACTTAGCACTCTGTACCTCTGAGTAAAATTGAATAGTATATTCTTCGATTCTGAAAACATTGCTTTTGTTGTGAGCACAGTGAGAAAGTGACTTTTGTTCCTGAAGAAGGAGAGACAATCAAAGGGTGCCAGACAACTTATAATCAGGTACTGAGTAAAGTTAGGACATTAACATCATCTGAGCACTCAGTACCTTTGAGTAAAATTGAAAAGTATCTTCTGTGATTGCTATTGCTTTGCTATTGTTCTATTCACGCTGAGAAAGTGACTTTTATTCCTGTAGGAGCACAGAGATGCAAGTGGTAGCAGACAAGTTAGAATCATGTGCTGAGTACATTTAGGAGATTTACTTCTACTTACCCTCTTTACCTTTGAGTAAAATAGAAAAGTATCTGCTTTGATTCCAATTGCTTTGCTATTGTTCCATTCACATTGAGAAAGTGACTTTTTTTCCTGAAGGAGAACAGACATGCAAGTGATACCAGACAGCTTAAAATGATGTACTGAGTAATGTTAGGAAGTGTACATCTACTTAGCACTCTGTGCCTCTGAGTAAAATTGAATAGTATATTCTTCGAATCTGAAAGCATTGCTTTTGTTGTGAGCACAGCGAGAAAATGACTTTTTTTCCTGAAGAAGCACAGACAATCAAAGGGTGCCAGACAACTTAGAATCAGGTACTGAGTAAAGTTAGGACGTTTACATCAACTCAGTACTCAGTACCTTTGAGTAAAATTGAAAAGTATCTTCTGTGATTGCTATCACTTTGCTACTGTTCCATTCACATTGTGAAAGCAACTTTTTTTCCTGAAGGAGAACATATATGCAAGCGGTAGCAGACAAGTTAGAATCATGTGCTAAATACATTGAGAATGTCTACTTCTGCTTACCCTCTTTACCTTTGAGTAAAATTGAAAAGTATCCTCTATGATTCCAATTGCTTTGCTATTGTTCCATTCACATTGTGAAAGTGACTTTATTTCCAGAAGGAACAGAGACATGCAAGTGGTACCAGACAGCTTAGAATGATGTACTGAGTAATGTTAGGACTTTTACATCTACTTAGCACTCTGTACCTCTGAGTAAAATTGAATAGTATATTCTTCGAATCTGAAAGCATTGCTTTTGTTGTGAGCACAGTGAGAAAATGACTTTTTTTCCTGAAGAACTACAGACAATCAATGGGTGCCAGACAACTTAGAATCAGGTACTGAGTAAAGTTAGGACATTAACATCATCTGAGCACTCAGTACCTTTGAGTAAAATTGAAAAGTATCTTCTGTGATTGCTATTGCTTTGCTATTGTTCTATTCACGCTGAGAAAGTGACTTTTATTCCTGTAGGAGCACAGAGATGCAAGTGGTAGCAGACAAGTTAGAATCATGTGCTAAGTACATTTAGGAGATTTACTTCTACTTACCCTCTTTACCTTTGAGTAAAATAGAAAAGTATCTGCTTTGATTCCAATTGCTTTGCTATTGTTCCATTCACATTGAGAAAGTGACTTTTTTTCCTGAAGGAGAACAGACATGCAAGTGATACCAGACAGCTTAAAATGATGTACTGAGTAATGTTAGGAAGTGTACATCTACTTAGCACTCTGTGCCTCTGAGTAAAATTGAATAGTATATTCTTCGAATCTGAAAGCATTGCTTTTGTTGTGAGCACAGCGAGAAAATGACTTTTTTTCCTGAAGAAGCACAGACAATCAAAGGGTGCCAGACAACTTAGAATCAGGTACTGAGTAAAGTTAGGACGTTTACATCAACTCAGTACTCAGTACCTTTGAGTAAAATTGAAAAGTATCTTCTGTGATTGCTATCACTTTGCTACTGTTCCATTCACATTGTGAAAGCAACTTTTTTTCCTGAAGGAGAACATATATGCAAGCGGTAGCAGACAAGTTAGAATCATGTGCTAAATACATTGAGAATGTCTACTTCTGCTTACCCTCTTTACCTTTGAGTAAAATTGAAAAGTATCTTCTTTAATTCCAGTTGCTTTGCTATTGTTCCATTCACATTGAGAAAGTGCCTTTTTTTCCTGAAGGAGCACAGACATGCAAGTGGTACCAGACAACACAGAACCATGTGCTAAGCAAAGTTAGGACGTTTACATCTACTTAGCACTCTGTACCTCTGAGTAAAATTGAATAGTATATTCTTCGAATCTGAAAGCATTGCTTTTGTTGTGAGCACAGCGAGAAAATGACTTTTTTTCGTGAAGAAGCACAGACAATCAAAGGGTGCCAGACAACTTAGAATCAGGTACTGAGTAAAGTTAGGACGTTTACATCAACTCAGTACTCAGTACCTTTGAGTAAAATTGAAAAGTATCTTCTGTGTTTGCTATCACTTTGCTACTGTTCCATTCACATTGTGAAAGCAACTTTTTTTCCTGAAGGAGAACATATATGCAAGCGGTAGCAGACAAGTTAGAATCATGTGCTAAGCAAAGTTAGGACGTTTACATCTACTTAGCACTCTGTACCTCTGAGTAAAATTGATTAGTATATTCTTCGATTCTGAAAACATTGCTTTTGTTGTGAGCACAGTGAGAAAATGACTTTTTTTCCTGAAGAAGCACAGACAATCAAAGGGTGCCAGACAAGTTATAATGAGGTACTGAGTAAAGTTAGGATGCTTACATCAACTGAGCATTCTGTACCTTTGAGTAAAATTGAAAAGTATCTTCTTTGATTCCAACTGCTGTACTATTGTTCCATTCACGTTGAGAAAGTGACTTTTTTTCCTGAAGGAGCACAGACATGCAAGTGGTACCAGACAAGTTAGAATCATGTGCTAAGTACATTCAGGTCGTTTACATCTACTTACCCTCTTTACCTTTAAGTAAAATTGAGAAGTATCTTCTTTGATTCCAATTGATTTGGTAATCTTCCATTTACATTGAGAAAGTGACTTTTTTTCCTGAAGGAGCACAGACATGCAAGTGGTACCAGACAAGTTAGAATCATGTGCTAAGTACATTCAGGTCGTTTACATCTACTTACCCTCTTTACCTTTAAGTAAAATTGAGAAGTATCTTCTTTGATTCCAATTGATTTGGTATTCTTCCATTTACATTGAGAAAGTGACTTTTTTGCCTGAAGGAGCACAGAGATACAAGTGGTAGCAGACAAGTTAGAATCATGTGCTAAATACATTTAGGACATTTACTTCTACTTACCTTCTTTACTTTTGAGTAAAATTGAAAAGTATCCTCTATGATTCCAATTGCTTTGCTATTGTTCCATTCACATTGTGAAAGTGACTTTATTTCCAGAAGGAACAGAGACATGCAAGTGGTACCAGACAGCTTAGAATGATGTACTGAGTAATGTTAGGACTTTTACATCTACTTAGCACTCTGTACCTCTGAGTAAAATTGAATAGTATATTCTTCGATTCTGAAAACATTGCTTTTGTTGTGAGCACAGTGAGAAAGTGACTTTTGTTCCTGAAGAAGGAGAGACAATCAAAGGGTGCCAGACAACTTATAATCAGGTACTGAGTAAAGTTAGGACATTAACATCATCTGAGCACTCAGTACCTTTGAGTAAAATTGAAAAGTATCTTCTGTGATTGCTATTGCTTTGCTATTGTTCTATTCACGCTGAGAAAGTGACTTTTATTCCTGTAGGAGCACAGAGATGCAAGTGGTAGCAGACAAGTTAGAATCATGTGCTGAGTACATTTAGGAGATTTACTTCTACTTACCCTCTTTACCTTTGAGTAAAATAGAAAAGTATCTGCTTTGATTCCAATTGCTTTGCTATTGTTCCATTCACATTGAGAAAGTGACTTTTTTTCCTGAAGGAGAACAGACATGCAAGTGATACCAGACAGCTTAAAATGATGTACTGAGTAATGTTAGGAAGTGTACATCTACTTAGCACTCTGTGCCTCTGAGTAAAATTGAATAGTATATTCTTCGAATCTGAAAGCATTGCTTTTGTTGTGAGCACAGCGAGAAAATGACTTTTTTTCCTGAAGAAGCACAGACAATCAAAGGGTGCCAGACAACTTAGAATCAGGTACTGAGTAAAGTTAGGACGTTTACATCAACTCAGTACTCAGTACCTTTGAGTAAAATTGAAAAGTATCTTCTGTGATTGCTATCACTTTGCTACTGTTCCATTCACATTGTGAAAGCAACTTTTTTTCCTGAAGGAGAACATATATGCAAGCGGTAGCAGACAAGTTAGAATCATGTGCTAAATACATTGAGAATGTCTACTTCTGCTTACCCTCTTTACCTTTGAGTAAAATTGAAAAGTATCTTCTTTAATTCCAGTTGCTTTGCTATTGTTCCATTCACATTGAGAAAGTGCCTTTTTTTCCTGAAGGAGCACAGACATGCAAGTGGTACCAGACAACACAGAACCATGTGCTAAGCAAAGTTAGGACGTTTACATCTACTTAGCACTCTGTACCTCTGAGTAAAATTGAATAGTATATTCTTCGAATCTGAAAGCATTGCTTTTGTTGTGAGCACAGCGAGAAAATGACTTTTTTTCGTGAAGAAGCACAGACAATCAAAGGGTGCCAGACAACTTAGAATCAGGTACTGAGTAAAGTTAGGACGTTTAAATCAACTCAGTACTCAGTACCTTTGAGTAAAATTGAAAAGTATCTTCTGTGATTGCTATCACTTTGCTACTGTTCCATTCACATTGTGAAAGCAACAGTTTTTCCTGAAGGAGAACATATATGCAAGCGGTAGCAGACAAGTTAGAATCATGTGCTAAATACATTGAGAATGTCTACTTCTGCTTACCCTCTTTACCTTTGAGTAAAATTGAAAAGTATCTTCTTTGATTCCAGTTGCTTTGCTATTGTTCCATTCACATTGAGAAAGAGCCTTTTTTTCCTGAAGGAGCACAGACATGCAAGTGGTACCAGACAACACAGAACCATGTGCTAAGGAAAGTTAGGACGTTTACATCTACTTAGCACTCTGTACCTCTGAGTAAAATTGAATAGTATATTCTACGATTCTGAAAACATTGCATTTGTTGTGACCACAGTGAGAAAATGACTTTTTTTCCTGAAGAAGCACAGACAATCAAAGGGTGCCAGACAAGTTATAATCAGGTACTGAGTAAAGTTAGGATGCTTACATCAGCTGAGCACTCAGTACCTTTGAGTAAAATTGAAAAGTATCTTCTGTGATTGCTATTGCTTTGCTATTATTCCATTCACGTTGAGAAAGTGATTTTATTTCCTCAAGGAGCACAGAGATGCAAGTGGTAGCAGACAAGTTAGAATCATGTGCTAAGTACATTTAGGACATTTACTTCTACGTACCCTGTTTATCTTTAGGAAAAATTGAAAAGTACCTTCTTTGATTCCAAATGCTTTGCTATTGTTTCATTCACGTTGAGAAAGTGACTTTTTTTCCTGAAGGAGAACATATATGCAAGCGGTAGCAGACAAGTTAGAATCATGTGCTAAATACATTCAGGACGTTTAATTCTGCTTACCCTCTTTACCTTTGAGTAAAACTGAAAAGTATCTTCTTTGATTCCAACTGCTGTACTATTGTTCCATTCACATTGAGAAAGTGACTTTTTTTCCTGAAGGAGCACGGAGATGCAAGTGGTAGCAGACAAGTTAGAATCATGTGCTAAGTACATTTAGGAGATTTACTTCTACTTACCCTCTTTACCTTTGAGTAATATTGAAAAGTATCTTCTTTGATTCCAATTGCTTTGCTATTGTTCCATTCACATTGAGAAAGTGACTTTTTTTCCTGAAGGAGAACAGACATGCAAGTGATACCAGACAGCTTAAAATGATGTACTGAGTAATGTTAGGAAGTGTACATCTACTTAGCACTCTGTGCCTCTGAGTAAAATTGAATAGTATATTCTTCGAATCTGAAAGCATTGCTTTTGTTGTGAGCACAGCGAGAAAATGACTTTTTTTCCTGAAGAAGCACAGACAATCAAAGGGTGCCAGACAACTTAGAATCAGGTACTGAGTAAAGTTAGGACGTTTACATCAACTCAGTACTCAGTACCTTTGAGTAAAATTGAAAAGTATCTTCTGTGATTGCTATCACTTTGCTACTGTTCCATTCACATTGTGAAAGCAACTTTTTTTCCTGAAGGAGAACATATATGCAAGCGGTAGCAGACAAGTTAGAATCATGTGCTAAATACATTGAGAATGTCTACTTCTGCTTACCCTCTTTACCTTTGAGTAAAATTGAAAAGTATCTTCTTTAATTCCAGTTGCTTTGCTATTGTTCCATTCACATTGAGAAAGTGCCTTTTTTTCCTGAAGGAGCACAGACATGCAAGTGGTAGCAGACAAGTTAGAATCATGTGCTAAATACATTTAGGACATTTACTTCTACTTACCTTCTTTACTTTTGAGTAAAATTGAAAAGTATCCTCTATGATTCCAATTGCTTTGCTATTGTTCCATTCACATTGTGAAAGTGACTTTATTTCCAGAAGGAACAGAGACATGCAAGTGGTACCAGACAGCTTAGAATGATGTACTGAGTAATGTTAGGACTTTTACATCTACTTAGCACTCTGTACCTCTGAGTAAAATTGAATAGTATATTCTTCGATTCTGAAAACATTGCTTTTGTTGTGAGCACAGTGAGAAAGTGACTTTTGTTCCTGAAGAAGGAGAGACAATCAAAGGGTGCCAGACAACTTATAATCAGGTACTGAGTAAAGTTAGGACATTAACATCATCTGAGCACTCAGTACCTTTGAGTAAAATTGAAAAGTATCTTCTGTGATTGCTATTGCTTTGCTATTGTTCTATTCTCGCTGAGAAAGTGACTTTTATTCCTGTAGGAGCACAGAGATGCAAGTGGTAGCAGACAAGTTAGAATCATGTGCTAAGTACATTTAGGAGATTTACTTCTACTTACCCACTTTACCTTTGAGTAAAATAGAAAAGTATCTGCTTTGATTCCAATTGCTTTGCTATTGTTCCATTCACATTGAGAAAGTGACTTTTTTTCCTGAAGGAGAACAGACATGCAAGTGATACCAGACAGCTTAAAATGATGTACTGAGTAATGTTAGGAAGTGTACATCTACTTAGCACTCTGTACCTCTGAGTAAAATTGAATAGTATATTCTTCGAATCTGAAAGCATTGCTTTTGTTGTGAGCACAGCGAGAAAATGACTTTTTTTCGTGAAGAAGCACAGACAATCAAAGGGTGCCAGACAACTTAGAATCAGGTACTGAGTAAAGTTAGGACGTTTACATCAACTCAGTACTCAGTACCTTTGAGTAAAATTGAAAAGTATCTTCTGTGATTGCTATCACTTTGCTACTGTTCCATTCACATTGTGAAAGCAACTGTTTTTCCTGAAGGAGAACATATATGCAAGCGGTAGCAGACAAGTTAGAATCATGTGCTAAATACATTGAGAATGTCTACTTCTGCTTACCCTCTTTACCTTTGAGTAAAATTGAAAAGTATCTTCTTTGATTCCAGTTGCTTTGCTATTGTTCCATTCACATTGAGAAAGAGCCTTTTTTTCCTGAAGGAGCACAGACATGCAAGTGGTACCAGACAACACAGAACCATGTGCTAAGCAAAGTTGGGACGTTTACATCTACTTAGCACTCTGTACCTCTGAGTAAAATTGAATAGTATATTCTACGATTCTGAAAACATTGCATTTGTTGTGACCACAGTGAGAAAATGACTTTTTTTCCTGAAGAAGCACAGACAATCAAAGGGTGCCAGACAAGTTATAATCAGGTACTGAGTAAAGTTAGGATGCTTACATCAGCTGAGCACTCAGTACCTTTGAGTAAAATTGAAAAGTATCTTCTGTGATTGCTATTGCTTTGCTATTATTCCATTCACGTTGAGAAAGTGATTTTATTTCCTCAAGGAGCACAGAGATGCAAGTGGTAGCAGACAAGTTAGAATCATGTGCTAAGTACATTTAGGACATTTACTTCTACGTACCCTGATTATCTTTAGGAAAAATTGAAAAGTACCTTCTTTGATTCCAAATGCTTTGCTATTGTTTCATTCACGTTGAGAAAGTGACTTTTTTTCCTGAAGGAGAACATATATGCAAGCGGTAGCAGACAAGTTAGAATCATGTGCTAAATACATTCAGGACGTTTAATTCTGCTTACCCTCTTTACCTTTGAGTAAAACTGAAAAGTATCTTCTTTGATTCCAACTGCTGTACTATTGTTCCATTCACATTGAGAAAGTGACTTTTTTTCCTGAAGGAGCACGGAGATGCAAGTGGTAGCAGACAAGTTAGAATCATGTGCTAAGTACATTTAGGAGATTTACTTCTACTTACCCTCTTTACCTTTGAGTAATATTGAAAAGTATCTTCTTTGATTCCAATTGCTTTGCTATTGTTCCATTCACATTGAGAAAGTGACTTTTCTTCCTGAAGGAGCACGGACATGCAAGTGATACCAGACAGCTTAAAATGATGTACTGAGTAATGTTAGGAAGTGTACATCTACTTAGCACTCTGTACCTCTGAGTAAAATTGAATAGTATATTCTTCGAATCTGAAAGCATTGCTTTTGTTGTGAGCACAGTGAGAAAATGACTTTTTTTCCTGAAGAAGTACAGACAATCAATGGGTGCCAGACAACTTAGAATCAGGTACTGAGTAAAGTTAGGACGTTTACATCAACTCAGTACTCAGTACCTTTGAGTAAAATTGAAAAGTATCTTCTGTGATTGCTATCACTTTGCTACTGTTCCATTCACATTGAGAAAGCAACTTTTTTTCCTGAAGGAGAACAGACATGCAAGTGGTACCAGACAACACAGAACCATGTGCTAAGCAAAGTTAGGACGTTTACATCTACTTAGCACTCTGTACCTCTGAGTAAAATTGATTAGTATATTCTTCGATTCTGAAAACATTGCTTTTGTTGTGAGCACAGTGAGAAAATGACTTTTTTTCCTGAAGAAGCACAGACAATCAAAGGGTGCCAGACAAGTTATAATCAGGTACTGAGTAAAGTTAGGATGCTTACATCAACTGAGCTCTCTGTACCTTTGAGTAAAATTGAAAAGTATCTTCTTTGATTCCAACTGCTGTACTATTGTTCCATTCACATTGAGAAAGTGACTTTTTTTCCTGAAGGAGCACAGAGATGCAAGTGGTAGCAGACAAGTTAGAATCATGTGCTAAGTACATTTAGGAGATTTACTTCTACTTACCCTCTTTACCTTTGAGTAAAATTGAAAAGTATCTTCTTTGATTCCAATTGCTTTGCTATTGTTCCATTCACATTGAGAAAGTGACTTTTTTTCCTGAAGGAGCACAGACATGCAAGTGATACCAGACAGCTTAAAATGATGTACTGAGTAATGTTAGGAAGTGTACATCTACTTAGCACTCTGTACCTCTGAGTAAAATTGAATAGTATATTCTTCGAATCTGAAAACATTGCTTTTGTTGTGAGCACAGTGAGAAAATGACTTTTTTTCCTGAAGAAGCACAGACAATCAACGGGTGCCAGACAAGTTATAATCAGGTACTGAGTAAAGTTAGGATGCTTACATCAACTGAGCATTCAGTACCTTTGAGTAAAATTGAAACGTATCTTCTTTGATTCCAACTGCTGTACTATTGTTCCATTCACATTGAGAAAGTGACTTTTTTTCCTGAAGGAGCACAGAGATGCAAGTGGTAGCAGACAAGTTAGAATCATGTGCTAAGTACATTTAGGAGATTTATTTCTACTTACCATCTTTACCTTTGAGTAAAATTGAAAAGTATCTTCTTTGATTCCAATTGCTTTGCTATTGTTCCATTCACATTGAGAAAGTGACTTTTTTTCCTGAAGGAGCACAGACATGCAAGTGACACCAGACAGCTTAAAATGATGTACTGAGTAATGTTAGGAAGTGTACATCTACTTAGCACTCTGTACCTCTGAGTAAAATTGAATAGTATATTCTTCGAATCTGAAAACATTGCTTTTGTTGTGAGCACAGTGAGAAAATGAGTTTTTTTCCTGAAGAAGCACAGACAATCAAAGGGTGCCAGACAAGTTATAATCAGGTACTGAGTAAAGTTAGGATGCTTACATCAACTGAGCTCTCTGTACCTTTGAGTAAAATTGAAAAGTATCTTCTTTGATTCCAACTGCTGTACTATTGTTCCATTCACATTGAGAAAGTGACTTTTTTTCCTGAAGGAGCACAGAGATGCAAGTGGTAGCAGACAAGTTAGAATCATGTGCTAAGTACATTTAGGAGATTTACTTCTACTTACCCTCTTTACCTTTGAGTAAAATTGAAAAGTATCTTCTTTGATTCCAATTGCTTTGCTATTGTTCCATTCACATTGAGAAAGTGACTTTTTTTCCTGAAGGAGCACAGAGATACAAGTGGTAGCAGACAAGTTAGAATCATGTGCTAAATACATTTAGGACATTTACTTCTACTTACCTTCTTTACTTTTGAGTAAAATTGAAAAGTATCCTCTATGATTCCAATTGCTTTGCTATTGTTCCATTCACATTGTGAAAGTGACTTTATTTCCAGAAGGAACAGAGACATGCAAGTGGTACCAGACAGCTTAGAATGATGTACTGAGTAATGTTAGGACTTTTACATCTACTTAGCACTCTGTACCTCTGAGTAAAATTGAATAGTATATTCTTCGATTCTGAAAACATTGCTTTTGTTGTGAGCACAGTGAGAAAGTGACTTTTGTTCCTGAAGAAGGAGAGACAATCAAAGGGTGCCAGACAACTTATAATCAGGTACTGAGTAAAGTTAGGACATTAACATCATCTGAGCACTCAGTACCTTTGAATAAAATTGAAAAGTATCTTCTGTGATTGCTATTGCTTTGCTATTGTTCTATTCACGCTGAGAAAGTGACTTTTATTCCTGTAGGAGCACAGAGATGCAAGTGGTAGCAGACAAGTTAGAATCATGTGCTAAGTACATTTAGGAGATTTACTTCTACTTACCCTCTTTACCTTTGAGTAAAATTGAAAAGTATCTTCTTTGATTCCAATTGCTTTGCTATTGTTCCATTCACATTGAGAAAGTGACTTTTTTTCCTGAAGGAGCACAGAGATACAAGTGGTAGCAGACAAGTTAGAATCATGTGCTAAATACATTTAGGACATTTACTTCTACTTACCTTCTTTACTTTTGAGTAAAATTGAAAAGTATCCTCTATGATTCCAATTGCTTTGCTATTGTTCCATTCACTTTGTGAAAGTGACTTTATTTCCAGAAGGAACAGAGACATGCAAGTGGTACCAGACAGCTTAGAATGATGTACTGAGTAATGTTAGGACTTTTACATCTACTTAGCACTCTGTACCTCTGAGTAAAATTGAATAGTATATTCTTCGATTCTGAAAACATTGCTTTTGTTGTGAGCACAGTGAGAAAGTGACTTTTGTTCCTGAAGAAGGAGAGACAATCAAAGGGTGCCAGACAACTTATAATCAGGTACTGAGTAAAGTTAGGACATTAACATCATCTGAGCACTCAGTACCTTTGAGTAAAATTGAAAAGTATCTTCTGTGATTGCTATTGCTTTGCTATTGTTCTATTCACGCTGAGAAAGTGACTTTTATTCCTGTAGGAGCACAGAGATGCAAGTGGTAGCAGACAAGTTAGAATCATGTGCTAAGTACATTTAGGAGATTTACTTCTACTTACCCACTTTACCTTTGAGTAAAATAGAAAAGTATCTGCTTTGATTCCAATTGCTTTGCTATTGTTCCATTCACATTGAGAAAGTGACTTTTTTTCCTGAAGGAGAACAGACATGCAAGTGATACCAGACAGCTTAAAATGATGTACTGAGTAATGTTAGGAAGTGTACATCTACTTAGCACTCTGTACCTCTGAGTAAAATTGAATAGTATATTCTTCGAATCTGAAAGCATTGCTTTTGTTGTGAGCACAGCGAGAAAATGACTTTTTTTCGTGAAGAAGCACAGACAATCAAAGGGTGCCAGACAACTTAGAATCAGGTACTGAGTAAAGTTAGGACGTTTACATCAACTCAGTACTCAGTACCTTTGAGTAAAATTGAAAAGTATCTTCTGTGATTGCTATCACTTTGCTACTGTTCCATTCACATTGTGAAAGCAACTGTTTTTCCTGAAGGAGAACATATATGCAAGCGGTAGCAGACAAGTTAGAATCATGTGCTAAATACATTGAGAATGTCTACTTCTGCTTACCCTCTTTACCTTTGAGTAAAATTGAAAAGTATCTTCTGTGATTGCTATTGCTTTGCTATTATTCCATTCACGTTGAGAAAGTGATTTTATTTCCTCAAGGAGCACAGAGATGCAAGTGGTAGCAGACAAGTTAGAATCATGTGCTAAGTACATTCAGGACGTTTAATTCTGCTTACCCTCTTTACCTTTGAGTAAAACTGAAAAGTATCTTCTTTGATTCCAACTGCTGTACTATTGTTCCATTCACATTGAGAAAGTGACTTTTTTTCCTGAAGGAGCACGGAGATGCAAGTGGTAGCAGACAAGTTAGAATCATGTGCTAAGTACATTTAGGAGATTTACTTCTACTTACCCTCTTTACCTTTGAGTAATATTGAAAAGTATCTTCTTTGATTCCAATTGCTTTGCTATTGTTCCATTCACATTGAGAAAGTGACTTTTTTTCCTGAAGGAGCACGGACATGCAAGTGATACCAGACAGCTTAAAATGATGTACTGAGTAATGTTAGGAAGTGTACATCTACTTAGCACTCTGTACCTCTGAGTAAAATTGAATAGTATATTCTTCGAATCTGAAAGCATTGCTTTTGTTGTGAGCACAGTGAGAAAATGACTTTTTTTCCTGAAGAAGTACAGACAATCAATGGGTGCCAGACAACTTAGAATCAGGTACTGAGTAAAGTTAGGACGTTTACATCAACTCAGTACTCAGTACCTTTGAGTAAAATTGAAAAGTATCTTCTGTGATTGCTATCACTTTGCTACTGTTCCATTCACATTGAGAAAGCAACTTTTTTTCCTGAAGGAGAACAGACATGCAAGTGGTACCAGACAACACAGAACCATGTGCTAAGCAAAGTTAGGACGTTTACATCTACTTAGCACTCTGTACCTCTGAGTAAAATTGATTAGTATATTCTTCGATTCTGAAAACATTGCTTTTGTTGTGAGCACAGTGAGAAAATGACTTTTTTTCCTGAAGAAGCACAGACAATCAAAGGGTGCCAGACAAGTTATAATCAGGTACTGAGTAAAGTTAGGATGCTTACATCAACTGAGCTCTCTGTACCTTTGAGTAAAATTGAAAAGTATCTTCTTTGATTCCAACTGCTGTACTATTGTTCCATTCACATTGAGAAAGTGACTTTTTTTCCTGAAGGAGCACAGAGATGCAAGTGGTAGCAGACAAGTTAGAATCATGTGCTAAGTACATTTAGGAGATTTACTTCTACTTACCCTCTTTACCTTTGAGTAAAATTGAAAAGTATCTTCTTTGATTCCAATTGCTTTGCTATTGTTCCATTCACATTGAGAAAGTGACTTTTTTTCCTGAAGGAGCACAGAGATACAAGTGGTAGCAGACAAGTTAGAATCATGTGCTAAATACATTTAGGACATTTACTTCTACTTACCTTCTTTACTTTTGAGTAAAATTGAAAAGTATCCTCTATGATTCCAATTGCTTTGCTATTGTTCCATTCACATTGTGAAAGTGACTTTATTTCCAGAAGGAACAGAGACATGCAAGTGGTACCAGACAGCTTAGAATGATGTACTGAGTAATGTTAGGACTTTTACATCTACTTAGCACTCTGTACCTCTGAGTAAAATTGAATAGTATATTCTTCGATTCTGAAAACATTGCTTTTGTTGTGAGCACAGTGAGAAAGTGACTTTTGTTCCTGAAGAAGGAGAGACAATCAAAGGGTGCCAGACAACTTATAATCAGGTACTGAGTAAAGTTAGGACATTAACATCATCTGAGCACTCAGTACCTTTGAGTAAAATTGAAAAGTATCTTCTGTGATTGCTATTGCTTTGCTATTGTTCTATTCACGCTGAGAAAGTGACTTTTATTCCTGTAGGAGCACAGAGATGCAAGTGGTAGCAGACAAGTTAGAATCATGTGCTAAGTACATTTAGGAGATTTACTTCTACTTACCCTCTTTGACCTTTGAGTAAAATAGAAAAGTATCTGCTTTGATTCCAATTGCTTTGCTATTGTTCCATTCACATTGAGAAAGTGACTTTTTTTCCTGAAGGAGAACAGACATGCAAGTGATACCAGACAGCTTAAAATGATGTACTGAGTAATGTTAGGAAGTGTACATCTACTTAGCACTCTGTACCTCTGAGTAAAATTGAATAGTATATTCTTCGAATCTGAAAGCATTGCTTTTGTTGTGAGCACAGCGAGAAAATGACTTTTTTTCCTGAAGAAGCACAGACAATCAAAGGGTGCCAGACAACTTAGAATCAGGTACTGAGTAAAGTTAGGACGTTTACATCAACTGAGCACTCAGTACCTTTGAGTAAAATTGAAAAGTATCTTCTTTGATTCCAACTGCTGTACTATTGTTCCATTCACATTGAGAAAGTGACTTTTTTTCCTGAAGGAGCACGGAGATGCAAGTGGTAGCAGACAAGTTAGAATCATGTGCTAAGTACATTTAGGAGATTTACTTCTACTTACCCTCTTTACCTTTGAGTAAAATTGAAAAGTATCTTCTTTGATTCCAATTGCTTTGCTATTGTTCCATTCACATTGAGAAAGTGACTTTTTTTCCTGAAGGAGCACGGACATGCAAGTGATACCAGACAGCTTAAAATGATGTACTGAGTAATGTTAGGAAGTGTACATCTACTTAGCACTCTGTACCTCTGAGTAAAATTGAATAGTATATTCTTCGAATCTGAAAGCATTGCTTTTGTTGTGAGCACAGTGAGAAAATGACTTTTTTTCCTGAAGAAGTACAGACAATCAATGGGTGCCAGACAACTTAGAATCAGGTACTGAGTAAAGTTAGGACGTTTACATCAACTCAGTACTCAGTACCTTTGAGTAAAATTGAAAAGTATCTTCTGTGATTGCTATCACTTTGCTACTGTTCCATCCACATTGAGAAAGCAACTTTTTTTCCTGAAGGAGAACAGACATGCAAGTGGTACCAGACAACACAGAACCATGTGCTAAGCAAAGTTAGGACGTTTACTTCTACTTAGCACTCTGTACCTCTGAGTAAAATTGAATAGTATATTCTACGATTCTGAAAACATTGCATTTGTTGTGACCACAGTGAGAAAATGACTTTTTTTCCTGAAGAAGCATAGACAATCAAAGGGTGCCAGACAAGTTATAATCAGGTACTGAGTAAAGTTAGGATGCTTACATCAGCTGAGCACTCAGTACCTTTGAGTAAAATTGAAAAGTATCTTCTGTGATTGCTATTGCTTTGCTATTATTCCATTCACGTTGAGAAAGTGATTTTATTTCCTCAAGGAGCACAGAGATGCAAGTGGTAGCAGACAAGTTAGAATCATGTGCTAAGTACATTTAGGACATTTACTTCTACGTACCCTGTTTATCTTTAGGAAAAATTGAAAAGTACCTTCTTTGATTCCAAATGCTTTGCTATTGTTTCATTCACGTTGAGAAAGTGACTTTTTTTCCTGAAGGAGAACATATATGCAAGCGGTAGCAGACAAGTTAGAATCATGTGCTAAATACATTCAGGACGTTTAATTCTGCTTACCCTCTTTACCTTTGAGTAAAACTGAAAAGTATCTTCTTTGATTCCAACTGCTGTACTGTTGTTCCATTCACATTGAGAA
The DNA here is from genome assembly GCF_030028105.1 of Mobula birostris. Classification (NCBI taxonomy): domain Eukaryota; kingdom Metazoa; phylum Chordata; class Chondrichthyes; order Myliobatiformes; family Myliobatidae; genus Mobula; species Mobula birostris. The sequence goes on along the minus strand of NC_092402.1, from coordinate 23,651,121 downwards.
AGTGACATTTTTTTCCTGAAGGAGCACGGACATGCAAGTGATACCAGACAGCTTAAAATGATGTACTGAGTAATGTTAGGAAGTGTACATCTACTTAGCACTCTGTACCTCTGAGTAAAATTGAATAGTATATTCTTCGAATCTGAAAGCATTGCTTTTGTTGTGAGCACAGTGAGAAAATGACTTTTTTTCCTGAAGAAGTACAGACAATCAATGGGTGCCAGACAACTTAGAATCAGGTACTGAGTAAAGTTAGGACGTTTACATCAACTCAGTACTCAGTACCTTTGAGTAAAATTGAAAAGTATCTTCTGTGATTGCTATCACTTTGCTACTGTTCCATTCACATTGAGAAAGCAACTTTTTTTCCTGAAGGAGAACAGACATGCAAGTGGTACCAGACAACACAGAACCATGTGCTAAGCAAAGTTAGGACGTTTACATCTACTTAGCACTCTGTACCTCTGAGTAAAATTGATTAGTATATTCTTCGATTCTGAAAACATTGCTTTTGTTGTGAGCACAGTGAGAAAATGACTTTTTTTCCTGAAGAAGCACAGACAATCAAAGGGTGCCAGACAAGTTATAATCAGGTACTGAGTAAAGTTAGGATGCTTACATCAACTGAGCTCTCTGTACCTTTGAGTAAAATTGAAAAGTGTCTTCTTTGATTCCAACTGCTGTACTATTGTTCCATTCACATTGAGAAAGTGACTTTTTTTCCTGAAGGAGCACAGAGATGCAAGTGGTAGCAGACAAGTTAGAATCATGTGCTAAGTACATTTAGGAGATTTACTTCTACTTACCCTCTTTACCTTTGAGTAAAATTGAAAAGTATCTTCTTTGATTCCAATTGCTTTGCTATTGTTCCATTCACATTGAGAAAGTGACTTTTTTTCCTGAAGGAGCACAGACATGCAAGTGATACCAGACAGCTTAAAATGATGTACTGAGTAATGTTAGGAAGTGTACATCTACTTAGCACTCTGTACCTCTGAGTAAAATTGAATAGTATATTCTTCGAATCTGAAAACATTGATTTTGTTGTGAGCACAGTGAGAAAATGACTTTTTTTCCTGAAGAAGCACAGACAATCAACGGGTGCCAGACAAGTTATAATCAGGTACTGAGTAAAGTTAGGATGCTTACATCAACTGAGCATTCAGTACCTTTGAGTAAAATTGAAAAGTATCTTCTTTGATTCCAACTGCTGTACTATTGTTCCATTCACATTGAGAAAGTGACTTTTTTTCCTGAAGGAGCACAGAGATGCAAGTGGTAGCAGACAAGTTAGAATCATGTGCTAAGTACATTTAGGAGATTTATTTCTACTTACCCTCTTTACCTTTGAGTAAAATTGAAAAGTATCTTCTTTGATTCCAATTGCTTTGCTATTGTTCCATTCACATTGAGAAAGTGACTTTTTTTCCTGAAGGAGAACAGACATGCAAGTGATACCAGACAGCTTAAAATGATGTACTGAGTAATGTTAGGAAGTGTACATCTACTTAGCACTCTGTACCTCTGAGTAAAATTGAATAGTATATTCTTCGAATCTGAAAGCATTGCTTTTGTTGTGAGCACAGCGAGAAAATGTCTTTTTTTCCTGAAGAAGCACAGACAATCAAAGGGTGCCAGACAAGTTATAATCAGGTACTGAGTAAAGTTAGGATGCTTACATCAACTGAGCTCTCTGTACCTTTGAGTAAAATTGAAAAGTATCTTCTTTGATTCCAACTGCTGTACTATTGTTCCATTCACATTGAGAAAGTGACTTTTTTTCCTGAAGGAGCACAGAGATGCAAGTGGTAGCAGACAAGTTAGAATCATGTGCTAAGTACATTTAGGAGATTTACTTCTACGTACCCTGTTTACCTTTGGGAAAAATTGAAAAGTACCTTCTTTGATTCCAAATGCTCTGCTATTGTTTCATTCACGTTGAGAAAGTGACTTTTTTTCCTGAAGGAGCACAGACATGCAAGTGATACCAGACAGCTTAGAATGATGTACTGAGTAATGTTAGGAAGTGTACATCTACTTAGCACTCTGTACCTCTGAGTAAAATTGAATAGTATATTCTTCGAATCTGAAAGCATTGCTTTTGTTGTGAGCACAGTGAGAAAATGACTTTTTTTCCTGAAGAAGCACAGACAATCAAAGGGTGCCAGACAAGTTATAATGAGGTACTGAGTAAAGTTAGGATGCTTACATCAACTGAGCATTCTGTACCTTTGAGTAAAATTGAAAAGTATCTTCTTTGATTCCAACTGCTGTACTATTGTTCCATTCAGGTTGAGAAAGTGACTTTTTTTCCTGAAGGAGCACAGATATGCAAGTGGTACCAGACAAGTTAGAATCATGTGCTAAGTACATTCAGGTCGTTTACATCTACTTACCCTCTTTACCTTTAAGTAAAATTGAGATGTATCTTCTTTGATTCCAATTGATTTGGTAATCTTCCATTTACATTGAGAAAGTGACTTTTTTTCCTGAAGGAGCACAGACATGCAAGTGGTACCAGACAGCTTAAAATGATGTACTGAGTAATGTTAGGAAGTGTACATCTACTTAGCACTCTGTACCTCTGAGTAAAATTGAATAGTATATTCTTCGAATCTGAAAGCATTGCTTTTGTTGTGAGCACAGTGAGAAAATGACTTTTTTTCCTGAAGAAGCACAGACAATCAAAGGGTGCCAGACAAGTTATAATGAGGTACTGAGTAAAGTTAGGATGCTTACATCAACTGAGCACTCTGTACCTTTGAGTAAAATTGAAAAGTATCTTCAGTGATTGCTATGAGTTTGCTACTGTTCCATTCACATTCAGAAAGCAACTTTTTTTCCTAAAGGAGAACATATATGCAAGCGGTAGCAGACAAGTTAGAATCATGTGCTAAATACATTCAGGACGTTTAATTCTGCTTACCCTCTTTACCTTTGAGTAAAATTGAAAAGTATCTTCTTTGATTCCAACTGCTGTACTATTGTTCCATTCACATTGAGAAAGTGACTTTTTTTCCTGAAGGAGCACGGAGATGCAAGTGGTAGCAGACAAGTTAGAATCATGTGCTAAGTAAATTTAGGAGATTTACTTCTACTTACCCTCTTTACCTTTGAGTAAAATTGAAAAGTATCTTCTTTGATTCCAATTGCTTTGCTATTGTTCCATTCACATTGAGAAAGTGACTTTTTTTCCTGAAGGAGCACGGACATGCAAGTGATACCAGACTGCTTAAAATGATGTACTGAGTAATGTTAGGAAGTGTACATCTACTTAGCACTCTGTACCTCTGAGTAAAATTGAATAGTATATTCTTCGAATCTGAAAGCATTGCTTTTGTTGTGAGCACAGTGAGAAAATGACTTTTTTTCCTGAAGAAGTACAGACAATCAATGGGTGCCAGACAACTTAGAATCAGGTACTGAGTAAAGTTAGGACGTTTACATCAACTCAGTACTCAGTACCTTTGAGTAAAATTGAAAAGTATCTTCTGTGATTGCTATCACTTTGCTACTGTTCCATTCACATTGAGAAAGCAACTTTTTTTCCTGAAGGAGAACAGACATGCAAGTGGTACCAGACAACACAGAACCATGTGCTAAGCAAAGTTAGGACGTTTACATCTACTTAGCACTCTGTACCTCTGAGTAAAATTGATTAGTATATTCTTCGATTCTGAAAACATTGCTTTTGTTGTGAGCACAGTGAGAAAATGACTTTTTTTCCTGAAGAAGCACAGACAATCAAAGGGTGCCAGACAAGTTATAATCAGGTACTGAGTAAAGTTAGGATGCTTACATCAACTGAGCTCTCTGTACCTTTGAGTAAAATTGAAAAGTATCTTCTTTGATTCCACTGCTGTACTATTGTTCCATTCACATTGAGAAAGTGACTTTTTTTCCTGAAGGAGCACGGAGATGCAAGTGGTAGCAGACAAGTTAGAATCATGTGCTAAGTACATTTAGGAGATTTACTTCTACTTACCCTCTTTACCTTTGAGTAAAATAGAAAAGTATCTGTTTTGATTCCAATTGCTTTGCTATTGTTCCATTCACATTGAGAAAGTGACTTTTTTTCCTGAAGGAGCACAGACATGCAATTGATACCAGACAGCTTAAAATGATGTACTGAGTAATGTTAGGAAGTGTACATCTACTTAGCACTCTGTACCTCTGAGTAAAATTGAATAGTATATTCTTCGAATCTGAAAGCATTGCTTTTGTTGTGAGCACAGCGAGAAAATGACTTTTTTTCCTGAAGAAGCACAGACAATCAAAGGGTGCCAGACAACTTAGAATCAGGTACTGAGTAAAGTTAGGACGTTTACATCAACTCAGTACTCAGTACCTTTGAGTAAAATTGAAAAGTATCTTCTGTGTTTGCTATCACTTTGCTACTGTTCCATTCACATTGTGAAAGCAACTTTTTTTCCTGAAGGAGAACATATATGCAAGCGGTAGCAGACAAGTTAGAATCATGTGCTAAGCAAAGTTAGGACGTTTACATCTACTTAGCACTCTGTACCTCTGAGTAAAATTGATTAGTATATTCTTCGATTCTGAAAACATTGCTTTTGTTGTGAGCACAGTGAGAAAATGACTTTTTTTCCTGAAGAAGCACAGACAATCAAAGGGTGCCAGACAAGTTATAATCAGGTACTGAGTAAAGTTAGGATGCTTACATCAACTGAGCTCTCTGTACCTTTGAGTAAAATTGAAAAGTATCTTCTTTGATTCCAACTGCTGTACTATTGTTCCATTCACATTGAGAAAGTGACTTTTTTTCCTGAAGGAGCACAGAGATGCAAGTGGTAGCAGACAAGTTAGAATCATGTGCTAAGTACATTTAGGAGATTTACTTCTACGTACCCTGTTTACCTTTGGGAAAAATTGAAAAGTACCTTCTTTGATTCCAAATGCTCTGCTATTGTTTCATTCACGTTGAGAAAGTGACTTTTTTTCCTGAAGGAGCACAGACATGCAAGTGATACCAGACAGCTTAGAATGATGTACTGAGTAATGTTAGGAAGTGTACATCTACTTAGCACTCTGTACCTCTGAGTAAAATTGAATAGTATATTCTTCGAATCTGAAAGCATTGCTTTTGTTGTGAGCACAGTGAGAAAATGACTTTTTTTCCTGAAGAAGCACAGACAATCAAAGGGTGCCAGACAAGTTATAATGAGGTACTGAGTAAAGTTAGGATGCTTACATCAACTGAGCATTCTGTACCTTTGAGTAAAATTGAAAAGTATCTTCTTTGATTCCAACTGCTGTACTATTGTTCCATTCACGTTGAGAAAGTGACTTTTTTTCCTGAAGGAGCACAGACATGCAAGTGGTACCAGACAAGTTAGAATCATGTGCTAAGTACATTCAGGTCGTTTACATCTACTTACCCTCTTTACCTTTAAGTAAAATTGAGAAGTATCTTCTTTGATTCCAATTGATTTGGTAATCTTCCATTTACATTGAGAAAGTGACTTTTTTTCCTGAAGGAGCACAGACATGCAAGTGGTACCAGACAAGTTAGAATCATGTGCTAAGTACATTCAGGTCGTTTACATCTACTTACCCTCTTTACCTTTAAGTAAAATTGAGAAGTATCTTCTTTGATTCCAATTGATTTGGTATTCTTCCATTTACATTGAGAAAGTGACTTTTTTTCCTGAAGGAGCACAGAGATACAAGTGGTAGCAGACAAGTTAGAATCATGTGCTAAATACATTTAGGACATTTACTTCTACTTACCTTCTTTACTTTTGAGTAAAATTGAAAAGTATCCTCTATGATTCCAATTGCTTTGCTATTGTTCCATTCACATTGTGAAAGTGACTTTATTTCCAGAAGGAACAGAGACATGCAAGTGGTACCAGACAGCTTAGAATGATGTACTGAGTAATGTTAGGACTTTTACATCTACTTAGCACTCTGTACCTCTGAGTAAAATTGAATAGTATATTCTTCGAATCTGAAAGCATTGCTTTTGTTGTGAGCACAGTGAGAAAATGACTTTTTTTCCTGAAGAACTACAGACAATCAATGGGTGCCAGACAACTTAGAATCAGGTACTGAGTAAAGTTAGGACATTAACATCATCTGAGCACTCAGTACCTTTGAGTAAAATTGAAAAGTATCTTCTGTGATTGCTATTGCTTTGCTATTGTTCTATTCACGCTGAGAAAGTGACTTTTATTCCTGTAGGAGCACAGAGATGCAAGTGGTAGCAGACAAGTTAGAATCATGTGCTAAGTACATTTAGGAGATTTACTTCTACTTACCCTCTTTACCTTTGAGTAAAATAGAAAAGTATCTGCTTTGATTCCAATTGCTTTGCTATTGTTCCATTCACATTGAGAAAGTGACTTTTTTTCCTGAAGGAGAACAGACATGCAAGTGATACCAGACAGCTTAAAATGATGTACTGAGTAATGTTAGGAAGTGTACATCTACTTAGCACTCTGTGCCTCTGAGTAAAATTGAATAGTATATTCTTCGAATCTGAAAGCATTGCTTTTGTTGTGAGCACAGCGAGAAAATGACTTTTTTTCCTGAAGAAGCACAGACAATCAAAGGGTGCCAGACAACTTAGAATCAGGTACTGAGTAAAGTTAGGACGTTTACATCAACTCAGTACTCAGTACCTTTGAGTAAAATTGAAAAGTATCTTCTGTGATTGCTATCACTTTGCTACTGTTCCATTCACATTGTGAAAGCAACTTTTTTTCCTGAAGGAGAACATATATGCAAGCGGTAGCAGACAAGTTAGAATCATGTGCTAAATACATTGAGAATGTCTACTTCTGCTTACCCTCTTTACCTTTGAGTAAAATTGAAAAGTATCTTCTTTAATTCCAGTTGCTTTGCTATTGTTCCATTCACATTGAGAAAGTGCCTTTTTTTCCTGAAGGAGCACAGACATGCAAGTGGTACCAGACAACACAGAACCATGTGCTAAGCAAAGTTAGGACGTTTACATCTACTTAGCACTCTGTACCTCTGAGTAAAATTGAATAGTATATTCTTCGAATCTGAAAGCATTGCTTTTGTTGTGAGCACAGCGAGAAAATGACTTTTTTTCGTGAAGAAGCACAGACAATCAAAGGGTGCCAGACAACTTAGAATCAGGTACTGAGTAAAGTTAGGACGTTTACATCAACTCAGTACTCAGTACCTTTGAGTAAAATTGAAAAGTATCTTCTGTGTTTGCTATCACTTTGCTACTGTTCCATTCACATTGTGAAAGCAACTTTTTTTCCTGAAGGAGAACATATATGCAAGCGGTAGCAGACAAGTTAGAATCATGTGCTAAGCAAAGTTAGGACGTTTACATCTACTTAGCACTCTGTACCTCTGAGTAAAATTGATTAGTATATTCTTCGATTCTGAAAACATTGCTTTTGTTGTGAGCACAGTGAGAAAATGACTTTTTTTCCTGAAGAAGCACAGACAATCAAAGGGTGCCAGACAAGTTATAATGAGGTACTGAGTAAAGTTAGGATGCTTACATCAACTGAGCATTCTGTACCTTTGAGTAAAATTGAAAAGTATCTTCTTTGATTCCAACTGCTGTACTATTGTTCCATTCACGTTGAGAAAGTGACTTTTTTTCCTGAAGGAGCACAGACATGCAAGTGGTACCAGACAAGTTAGAATCATGTGCTAAGTACATTCAGGTCGTTTACATCTACTTACCCTCTTTACCTTTAAGTAAAATTGAGAAGTATCTTCTTTGATTCCAATTGATTTGGTAATCTTCCATTTACATTGAGAAAGTGACTTTTTTTCCTGAAGGAGCACAGACATGCAAGTGGTACCAGACAAGTTAGAATCATGTGCTAAGTACATTCAGGTCGTTTACATCTACTTACCCTCTTTACCTTTAAGTAAAATTGAGAAGTATCTTCTTTGATTCCAATTGATTTGGTATTCTTCCATTTACATTGAGAAAGTGACTTTTTTGCCTGAAGGAGCACAGAGATACAAGTGGTAGCAGACAAGTTAGAATCATGTGCTAAATACATTTAGGACATTTACTTCTACTTACCTTCTTTACTTTTGAGTAAAATTGAAAAGTATCCTCTATGATTCCAATTGCTTTGCTATTGTTCCATTCACATTGTGAAAGTGACTTTATTTCCAGAAGGAACAGAGACATGCAAGTGGTACCAGACAGCTTAGAATGATGTACTGAGTAATGTTAGGACTTTTACATCTACTTAGCACTCTGTACCTCTGAGTAAAATTGAATAGTATATTCTTCGATTCTGAAAACATTGCTTTTGTTGTGAGCACAGTGAGAAAGTGACTTTTGTTCCTGAAGAAGGAGAGACAATCAAAGGGTGCCAGACAACTTATAATCAGGTACTGAGTAAAGTTAGGACATTAACATCATCTGAGCACTCAGTACCTTTGAATAAAATTGAAAAGTATCTTCTGTGATTGCTATTGCTTTGCTATTGTTCTATTCACGCTGAGAAAGTGACTTTTATTCCTGTAGGAGCACAGAGATGCAAGTGGTAGCAGACAAGTTAGAATCATGTGCTGAGTACATTTAGGAGATTTACTTCTACTTACCCTCTTTACCTTTGAGTAAAATAGAAAAGTATCTGCTTTGATTCCAATTGCTTTGCTATTGTTCCATTCACATTGAGAAAGTGACTTTTTTTCCTGAAGGAGAACAGACATGCAAGTGATACCAGACAGCTTAAAATGATGTACTGAGTAATGTTAGGAAGTGTACATCTACTTAGCACTCTGTGCCTCTGAGTAAAATTGAATAGTATATTCTTCGAATCTGAAAGCATTGCTTTTGTTGTGAGCACAGCGAGAAAATGACTTTTTTTCCTGAAGAAGCACAGACAATCAAAGGGTGCCAGACAACTTAGAATCAGGTACTGAGTAAAGTTAGGACGTTTACATCAACTCAGTACTCAGTACCTTTGAGTAAAATTGAAAAGTATCTTCTGTGATTGCTATCACTTTGCTACTGTTCCATTCACATTGTGAAAGCAACTTTTTTTCCTGAAGGAGAACATATATGCAAGCGGTAGCAGACAAGTTAGAATCATGTGCTAAATACATTGAGAATGTCTACTTCTGCTTACCCTCTTTACCTTTGAGTAAAATTGAAAAGTATCTTCTTTAATTCCAGTTGCTTTGCTATTGTTCCATTCACATTGAGAAAGTGCCTTTTTTTCCTGAAGGAGCACAGACATGCAAGTGGTACCAGACAACACAGAACCATGTGCTAAGCAAAGTTAGGACGTTTACATCTACTTAGCACTCTGTACCTCTGAGTAAAATTGAATAGTATATTCTTCGAATCTGAAAGCATTGCTTTTGTTGTGAGCACAGCGAGAAAATGACTTTTTTTCGTGAAGAAGCACAGACAATCAAAGGGTGCCAGACAACTTAGAATCAGGTACTGAGTAAAGTTAGGACGTTTAAATCAACTCAGTACTCAGTACCTTTGAGTAAAATTGAAAAGTATCTTCTGTGATTGCTATCACTTTGCTACTGTTCCATTCACATTGTGAAAGCAACAGTTTTTCCTGAAGGAGAACATATATGCAAGCGGTAGCAGACAAGTTAGAATCATGTGCTAAATACATTGAGAATGTCTACTTCTGCTTACCCTCTTTACCTTTGAGTAAAATTGAAAAGTATCTTCTTTGATTCCAGTTGCTTTGCTATTGTTCCATTCACATTGAGAAAGAGCCTTTTTTTCCTGAAGGAGCACAGACATGCAAGTGGTACCAGACAACACAGAACCATGTGCTAAGGAAAGTTAGGACGTTTACATCTACTTAGCACTCTGTACCTCTGAGTAAAATTGAATAGTATATTCTACGATTCTGAAAACATTGCATTTGTTGTGACCACAGTGAGAAAATGACTTTTTTTCCTGAAGAAGCACAGACAATCAAAGGGTGCCAGACAAGTTATAATCAGGTACTGAGTAAAGTTAGGATGCTTACATCAGCTGAGCACTCAGTACCTTTGAGTAAAATTGAAAAGTATCTTCTGTGATTGCTATTGCTTTGCTATTATTCCATTCACGTTGAGAAAGTGATTTTATTTCCTCAAGGAGCACAGAGATGCAAGTGGTAGCAGACAAGTTAGAATCATGTGCTAAGTACATTTAGGACATTTACTTCTACGTACCCTGTTTATCTTTAGGAAAAATTGAAAAGTACCTTCTTTGATTCCAAATGCTTTGCTATTGTTTCATTCACGTTGAGAAAGTGACTTTTTTTCCTGAAGGAGAACATATATGCAAGCGGTAGCAGACAAGTTAGAATCATGTGCTAAATACATTCAGGACGTTTAATTCTGCTTACCCTCTTTACCTTTGAGTAAAACTGAAAAGTATCTTCTTTGATTCCAACTGCTGTACTATTGTTCCATTCACATTGAGAAAGTGACTTTTTTTCCTGAAGGAGCACGGAGATGCAAGTGGTAGCAGACAAGTTAGAATCATGTGCTAAGTACATTTAGGAGATTTACTTCTACTTACCCTCTTTACCTTTGAGTAATATTGAAAAGTATCTTCTTTGATTCCAATTGCTTTGCTATTGTTCCATTCACATTGAGAAAGTGACTTTTTTTCCTGAAGGAGAACAGACATGCAAGTGATACCAGACAGCTTAAAATGATGTACTGAGTAATGTTAGGAAGTGTACATCTACTTAGCACTCTGTGCCTCTGAGTAAAATTGAATAGTATATTCTTCGAATCTGAAAGCATTGCTTTTGTTGTGAGCACAGCGAGAAAATGACTTTTTTTCCTGAAGAAGCACAGACAATCAAAGGGTGCCAGACAACTTAGAATCAGGTACTGAGTAAAGTTAGGACGTTTACATCAACTCAGTACTCAGTACCTTTGAGTAAAATTGAAAAGTATCTTCTGTGATTGCTATCACTTTGCTACTGTTCCATTCACATTGTGAAAGCAACTTTTTTTCCTGAAGGAGAACATATATGCAAGCGGTAGCAGACAAGTTAGAATCATGTGCTAAATACATTGAGAATGTCTACTTCTGCTTACCCTCTTTACCTTTGAGTAAAATTGAAAAGTATCTTCTTTAATTCCAGTTGCTTTGCTATTGTTCCATTCACATTGAGAAAGTGCCTTTTTTTCCTGAAGGAGCACAGACATGCAAGTGGTAGCAGACAAGTTAGAATCATGTGCTAAATACATTTAGGACATTTACTTCTACTTACCTTCTTTACTTTTGAGTAAAATTGAAAAGTATCCTCTATGATTCCAATTGCTTTGCTATTGTTCCATTCACATTGTGAAAGTGACTTTATTTCCAGAAGGAACAGAAACATGCAAGTGGTACCAGACAGCTTAGAATGATGTACTGAGTAATGTTAGGACTTTTACATCTACTTAGCACTCTGTACCTCTGAGTAAAATTGAATAGTATATTCTTCGATTCTGAAAACATTGCTTTTGTTGTGAGCACAGTGAGAAAGTGACTTTTGTTCCTGAAGAAGGAGAGACAATCAAAGGGTGCCAGACAACTTATAATCAGGTACTGAGTAAAGTTAGGACATTAACATCATCTGAGCACTCAGTACCTTTGAGTAAAATTGAAAAGTATCTTCTGTGATTGCTATTGCTTTGCTATTGTTCTATTCACGCTGAGAAAGTGACTTTTATTCCTGTAGGAGCACAGAGATGCAAGTGGTAGCAGACAAGTTAGAATCATGTGCTAAGTACATTTAGGAGATTTACTTCTACTTACCCACTTTACCTTTGAGTAAAATAGAAAAGTATCTGCTTTGATTCCAATTGCTTTGCTATTGTTCCATTCACATTGAGAAAGTGACTTTTTTTCCTGAAGGAGAACAGACATGCAAGTGATACCAGACAGCTTAAAATGATGTACTGAGTAATGTTAGGAAGTGTACATCTACTTAGCACTCTGTACCTCTGAGTAAAATTGAATAGTATATTCTTCGAATCTGAAAGCATTGCTTTTGTTGTGAGCACAGCGAGAAAATGACTTTTTTTCGTGAAGAAGCACAGACAATCAAAGGGTGCCAGACAACTTAGAATCAGGTACTGAGTAAAGTTAGGACGTTTACATCAACTCAGTACTCAGTACCTTTGAGTAAAATTGAAAAGTATCTTCTGTGATTGCTATCACTTTGCTACTGTTCCATTCACATTGTGAAAGCAACTGTTTTTCCTGAAGGAGAACATATATGCAAGCGGTAGCAGACAAGTTAGAATCATGTGCTAAATACATTGAGAATGTCTACTTCTGCTTACCCTCTTTACCTTTGAGTAAAATTGAAAAGTATCTTCTTTGATTCCAGTTGCTTTGCTATTGTTCCATTCACATTGAGAAAGAGCCTTTTTTTCCTGAAGGAGCACAGACATGCAAGTGGTACCAGACAACACAGAACCATGTGCTAAGCAAAGTTGGGACGTTTACATCTACTTAGCACTCTGTACCTCTGAGTAAAATTGAATAGTATATTCTACGATTCTGAAAACATTGCATTTGTTGTGACCACAGTGAGAAAATGACTTTTTTTTCCTGAAGAAGCACAGACAATCAAAGGGTGCCAGACAAGTTATAATCAGGTACTGAGTAAAGTTAGGATGCTTACATCAGCTGAGCACTCAGTACCTTTGAGTAAAATTGAAAAGTATCTTCTGTGATTGCTATTGCTTTGCTATTATTCCATTCACGTTGAGAAAGTGATTTTATTTCCTCAAGGAGCACAGAGATGCAAGTGGTAGCAGACAAGTTAGAATCATGTGCTAAGTACATTTAGGACATTTACTTCTACGTACCCTGATTATCTTTAGGAAAAATTGAAAAGTACCTTCTTTGATTCCAAATGCTTTGCTATTGTTTCATTCACGTTGAGAAAGTGACTTTTTTTCCTGAAGGAGAACATATATGCAAGCGGTAGCAGACAAGTTAGAATCATGTGCTAAATACATTCAGGACGTTTAATTCTGCTTACCCTCTTTACCTTTGAGTAAAACTGAAAAGTATCTTCTTTGATTCCAACTGCTGTACTATTGTTCCATTCACATTGAGAAAGTGACTTTTTTTCCTGAAGGAGCACGGAGATGCAAGTGGTAGCAGACAAGTTAGAATCATGTGCTAAGTACATTTAGGAGATTTACTTCTACTTACCCTCTTTACCTTTGAGTAATATTGAAAAGTATCTTCTTTGATTCCAATTGCTTTGCTATTGTTCCATTCACATTGAGAAAGTGACTTTTCTTCCTGAAGGAGCACGGACATGCAAGTGATACCAGACAGCTTAAAATGATGTACTGAGTAATGTTAGGAAGTGTACATCTACTTAGCACTCTGTACCTCTGAGTAAAATTGAATAGTATATTCTTCGAATCTGAAAGCATTGCTTTTGTTGTGAGCACAGTGAGAAAATGACTTTTTTTCCTGAAGAAGTACAGACAATCAATGGGTGCCAGACAACTTAGAATCAGGTACTGAGTAAAGTTAGGACGTTTACATCAACTCAGTACTCAGTACCTTTGAGTAAAATTGAAAAGTATCTTCTGTGATTGCTATCACTTTGCTACTGTTCCATTCACATTGAGAAAGCAACTTTTTTTCCTGAAGGAGAACAGACATGCAAGTGGTACCAGACAACACAGAACCATGTGCTAAGCAAAGTTAGGACGTTTACATCTACTTAGCACTCTGTACCTCTGAGTAAAATTGATTAGTATATTCTTCGATTCTGAAAACATGGCTTTTGTTGTGAGCACAGTGAGAAAATGACTTTTTTTCCTGAAGAAGCACAGACAATCAAAGGGTGCCAGACAAGTTATAATCAGGTACTGAGTAAAGTTAGGATGCTTACATCAACTGAGCTCTCTGTACCTTTGAGTAAAATTGAAAAGTATCTTCTTTGATTCCAACTGCTGTACTATTGTTCCATTCACATTGAGAAAGTGACTTTTTTTCCTGAAGGAGCACAGAGATGCAAGTGGTAGCAGACAAGTTAGAATCATGTGCTAAGTACATTTAGGAGATTTACTTCTACTTACCCTCTTTACCTTTGAGTAAAATTGAAAAGTATCTTCTTTGATTCCAATTGCTTTGCTATTGTTCCATTCACATTGAGAAAGTGACTTTTTTTCCTGAAGGAGCACAGACATGCAAGTGATACCAGACAGCTTAAAATGATGTACTGAGTAATGTTAGGAAGTGTACATCTACTTAGCACTCTGTACCTCTGAGTAAAATTGAATAGTATATTCTTCGAATCTGAAAACATTGCTTTTGTTGTGAGCACAGTGAGAAAATGACTTTTTTTCCTGAAGAAGCACAGACAATCAACGGGTGCCAGACAAGTTATAATCAGGTACTGAGTAAAGTTAGGATGCTTACATCAACTGAGCATTCAGTACCTTTGAGTAAAATTGAAACGTATCTTCTTTGATTCCAACTGCTGTACTATTGTTCCATTCACATTGAGAAAGTGACTTTTTTTCCTGAAGGAGCACAGAGATGCAAGTGGTAGCAGACAAGTTAGAATCATGTGCTAAGTACATTTAGGAGATTTATTTCTACTTACCATCTTTACCTTTGAGTAAAATTGAAAAGTATCTTCTTTGATTCCAATTGCTTTGCTATTGTTCCATTCACATTGAGAAAGTGACTTTTTTTCCTGAAGGAGCACAGACATGCAAGTGACACCAGACAGCTTAAAATGATGTACTGAGTAATGTTAGGAAGTGTACATCTACTTAGCACTCTGTACCTCTGAGTAAAATTGAATAGTATATTCTTCGAATCTGAAAACATTGCTTTTGTTGTGAGCACAGTGAGAAAATGAGTTTTTTTCCTGAAGAAGCACAGACAATCAAAGGGTGCCAGACAAGTTATAATCAGGTACTGAGTAAAGTTAGGATGCTTACATCAACTGAGCTCTCTGTACCTTTGAGTAAAATTGAAAAGTATCTTCTTTGATTCCAACTGCTGTACTATTGTTCCATTCACATTGAGAAAGTGACTTTTTTTCCTGAAGGAGCACAGAGATGCAAGTGGTAGCAGACAAGTTAGAATCATGTGCTAAGTACATTTAGGAGATTTACTTCTACTTACCTTCTTTACTTTTGAGTAAAATTGAAAAGTATCCTCTATGATTCCAATTGCTTTGCTATTGTTCCATTCACATTGTGAAAGTGACTTTATTTCCAGAAGGAACAGAGACATGCAAGTGGTACCAGACAGCTTAGAATGATGTACTGAGTAATGTTAGGACTTTTACATCTACTTAGCACTCTGTACCTCTGAGTAAAATTGAATAGTATATTCTTCGATTCTGAAAACATTGCTTTTGTTGTGAGCACAGTGAGAAAGTGACTTTTGTTCCTGAAGAAGGAGAGACAATCAAAGGGTGCCAGACAACTTATAATCAGGTACTGAGTAAAGTTAGGACATTAACATCATCTGAGCACTCAGTACCTTTGAATAAAATTGAAAAGTATCTTCTGTGATTGCTATTGCTTTGCTATTGTTCTATTCACGCTGAGAAAGTGACTTTTATTCCTGTAGGAGCACAGAGATGCAAGTGGTAGCAGACAAGTTAGAATCATGTGCTAAGTACATTTAGGAGATTTACTTCTACTTACCCTCTTTACCTTTGAGTAAAATTGAAAAGTATCTTCTTTGATTCCAATTGCTTTGCTATTGTTCCATTCACATTGAGAAAGTGACTTTTTTTCCTGAAGGAGCACAGAGATACAAGTGGTAGCAGACAAGTTAGAATCATGTGCTAAATACATTTAGGACATTTACTTCTACTTACCTTCTTTACTTTTGAGTAAAATTGAAAAGTATCCTCTATGATTCCAATTGCTTTGCTATTGTTCCATTCACTTTGTGAAAGTGACTTTATTTCCAGAAGGAACAGAGACATGCAAGTGGTACCAGACAGCTTAGAATGATGTACTGAGTAATGTTAGGACTTTTACATCTACTTAGCACTCTGTACCTCTGAGTAAAATTGAATAGTATATTCTTCGATTCTGAAAACATTGCTTTTGTTGTGAGCACAGTGAGAAAGTGACTTTTGTTCCTGAAGAAGGAGAGACAATCAAAGGGTGCCAGACAACTTATAATCAGGTACTGAGTAAAGTTAGGACATTAACATCATCTGAGCACTCAGTACCTTTGAGTAAAATTGAAAAGTATCTTCTGTGATTGCTATTGCTTTGCTATTGTTCTATTCACGCTGAGAAAGTGACTTTTATTCCTGTAGGAGCACAGAGATGCAAGTGGTAGCAGACAAGTTAGAATCATGTGCTAAGTACATTTAGGAGATTTACTTCTACTTACCCACTTTACCTTTGAGTAAAATAGAAAAGTATCTGCTTTGATTCCAATTGCTTTGCTATTGTTCCATTCACATTGAGAAAGTGACTTTTTTTCCTGAAGGAGAACAGACATGCAAGTGATACCAGACAGCTTAAAATGATGTACTGAGTAATGTTAGGAAGTGTACATCTACTTAGCACTCTGTACCTCTGAGTAAAATTGAATAGTATATTCTTCGAATCTGAAAGCATTGCTTTTGTTGTGAGCACAGCGAGAAAATGACTTTTTTTCGTGAAGAAGCACAGACAATCAAAGGGTGCCAGACAACTTAGAATCAGGTACTGAGTAAAGTTAGGACGTTTACATCAACTCAGTACTCAGTACCTTTGAGTAAAATTGAAAAGTATCTTCTGTGATTGCTATCACTTTGCTACTGTTCCATTCACATTGTGAAAGCAACTGTTTTTCCTGAAGGAGAACATATATGCAAGCGGTAGCAGACAAGTTAGAATCATGTGCTAAATACATTGAGAATGTCTACTTCTGCTTACCCTCTTTACCTTTGAGTAAAATTGAAAAGTATCTTCTGTGATTGCTATTGCTTTGCTATTATTCCATTCACGTTGAGAAAGTGATTTTATTTCCTCAAGGAGCACAGAGATGCAAGTGGTAGCAGACAAGTTAGAATCATGTGCTAAGTACATTCAGGACGTTTAATTCTGCTTACCCTCTTTACCTTTGAGTAAAACTGAAAAGTATCTTCTTTGATTCCAACTGCTGTACTATTGTTCCATTCACATTGAGAAAGTGACTTTTTTTCCTGAAGGAGCACGGAGATGCAAGTGGTAGCAGACAAGTTAGAATCATGTGCTAAGTACATTTAGGAGATTTACTTCTACTTACCCTCTTTACCTTTGAGTAATATTGAAAAGTATCTTCTTTGATTCCAATTGCTTTGCTATTGTTCCATTCACATTGAGAAAGTGACTTTTTTTCCTGAAGGAGCACGGACATGCAAGTGATACCAGACAGCTTAAAATGATGTACTGAGTAATGTTAGGAAGTGTACATCTACTTAGCACTCTGTACCTCTGAGTAAAATTGAATAGTATATTCTTCGGATCTGAAAGCATTGCTTTTGTTGTGAGCACAGTGAGAAAATGACTTTTTTTCCTGAAGAAGTACAGACAATCAATGGGTGCCAGACAACTTAGAATCAGGTACTGAGTAAAGTTAGGACGTTTACATCAACTCAGTACTCAGTACCTTTGAGTAAAATTGAAAAGTATCTTCTGTGATTGCTATCACTTTGCTACTGTTCCATTCTATTGAGAAAGCAACTTTTTTTCCTGAAGGAGAACAGACATGCAAGTGGTACCAGACAACACAGAACCATGTGCTAAGCAAAGTTAGGACGTTTACATCTACTTAGCACTCTGTACCTCTGAGTAAAATTGATTAGTATATTCTTCGATTCTGAAAACATTGCTTTTGTTGTGAGCACAGTGAGAAAATGACTTTTTTTCCTGAAGAAGCACAGACAATCAAAGGGTGCCAGACAAGTTATAATCAGGTACTGAGTAAAGTTAGGATGCTTACATCAACTGAGCTCTCTGTACCTTTGAGTAAAATTGAAAAGTATCTTCTTTGATTCCAACTGCTGTACTATTGTTCCATTCACATTGAGAAAGTGACTTTTTTTCCTGAAGGAGCACAGAGATGCAAGTGGTAGCAGACAAGTTAGAATCATGTGCTAAGTACATTTAGGAGATTTACTTCTACTTACCCTCTTTACCTTTGAGTAAAATTGAAAAGTATCTTCTTTGATTCCAATTGCTTTGCTATTGTTCCATTCACATTGAGAAAGTGACTTTTTTTCCTGAAGGAGCACAGAGATACAAGTGGTAGCAGACAAGTTAGAATCATGTGCTAAATACATTTAGGACATTTACTTCTACTTACCTTCTTTACTTTTGAGTAAAATTGAAAAGTATCCTCTATGATTCCAATTGCTTTGCTATTGTTCCATTCACATTGTGAAAGTGACTTTATTTCCAGAAGGAACAGAGACATGCAAGTGGTACCAGACAGCTTAGAATGATGTACTGAGTAATGTTAGGACTTTTACATCTACTTAGCACTCTGTACCTCTGAGTAAAATTGAATAGTATATTCTTCGATTCTGAAAACATTGCTTTTGTTGTGAGCACAGTGAGAAAGTGACTTTTGTTCCTGAAGAAGGAGAGACAATCAAAGGGTGCCAGACAACTTATAATCAGGTACTGAGTAAAGTTAGGACATTAACATCATCTGAGCACTCAGTACCTTTGAGTAAAATTGAAAAGTATCTTCTGTGATTGCTATTGCTTTGCTATTGTTCTATTCACGCTGAGAAAGTGACTTTTATTCCTGTAGGAGCACAGAGATGCAAGTGGTAGCAGACAAGTTAGAATCATGTGCTAAGTACATTTAGGAGATTTACTTCTACTTACCCTCTTTGACCTTTGAGTAAAATAGAAAAGTATCTGCTTTGATTCCAATTGCTTTGCTATTGTTCCATTCACATTGAGAAAGTGACTTTTTTTCCTGAAGGAGAACAGACATGCAAGTGATACCAGACAGCTTAAAATGATGTACTGAGTAATGTTAGGAAGTGTACATCTACTTAGCACTCTGTACCTCTGAGTAAAATTGAATAGTATATTCTTCGAATCTGAAAGCATTGCTTTTGTTGTGAGCACAGCGAGAAAATGACTTTTTTTCCTGAAGAAGCACAGACAATCAAAGGGTGCCAGACAACTTAGAATCAGGTACTGAGTAAAGTTAGGACGTTTACATCAACTGAGCACTCAGTACCTTTGAGTAAAATTGAAAAGTATCTTCTTTGATTCCAACTGCTGTACTATTGTTCCATTCACATTGAGAAAGTGACTTTTTTTCCTGAAGGAGCACGGAGATGCAAGTGGTAGCAGACAAGTTAGAATCATGTGCTAAGTACATTTAGGAGATTTACTTCTACTTACCCTCTTTACCTTTGAGTAAAATTGAAAAGTATCTTCTTTGATTCCAATTGCTTTGCTATTGTTCCATTCACATTGAGAAAGTGACTTTTTTTCCTGAAGGAGCACGGACATGCAAGTGATACCAGACAGCTTAAAATGATGTACTGAGTAATGTTAGGAAGTGTACATCTACTTAGCACTCTGTACCTCTGAGTAAAATTGAATAGTATATTCTTCGAATCTGAAAGCATTGCTTTTGTTGTGAGCACAGTGAGAAAATGACTTTTTTTCCTGAAGAAGTACAGACAATCAATGGGTGCCAGACAACTTAGAATCAGGTACTGAGTAAAGTTAGGACGTTTACATCAACTGAGTACTCAGTACCTTTGAGTAAAATTGAAAAGTATCTTCTGTGATTGCTATCACTTTGCTACTGTTCCATTCACATTGTGAAAGCAACTGTTTTTCCTGAAGGAGAACATATATGCAAGCGGTAGCAGACAAGTTAGAATCATGTGCTAAATACATTGAGAATGTCTACTTCTGCTTACCCTCTTTACCTTTGAGTAAAATTGAAAAGTATCTTCTTTGATTCCAGTTGCTTTGCTATTGTTCCATTCACATTGAGAAAGTGCCTTTTTTTCCTGAAGGAGCACAGACATGCAAGTGGTACCAGACAACACAGAACCATGTGCTAAGCAAAGTTAGGACGTTTACATCTACTTAGCACTCTGTACCTCTGAGTAAAATTGAATAGTATATTCTACGATTCTGAAAACATTGCATTTGTTGTGAGCACAGTGAGAAAATGACTTTTTTTCCTGAAGAAGCACAGACAATCAACGGGTGCCAGACAAGTTATAATCAGGTACTGAGTAAAGTTAGGATGCTTACAACAACTGAGCACTCAGTACCTTTGAGTAAAATTGAAAAGTATCTTCTTTGATTCCAACTGCTGTCCTATTGTTCCATTCACATTGAGAAAGTGACTTTTTTTCCTGAAGGAGCACGGAGATGCAAGTGGTAGCAGACAAGTTAGAATCATGTGCTAAGTACATTTAGGAGATTTACTTCTACTTACCCTCTTTACCTTTGAGTAAAATTGAAAAGTATCTTCTTTGATTCCAATTGCTTTGCTATTGTTCCATTCACATTGAGAAAGTGACTTTTTTTCCTGAAGGAGCACGGACATGCAAGTGATACCAGACAGCTTAAAATGATGTACTGAGTAATGTTAGGAAGTGTACATCTACTTAGCACTCTGTACCTCTGAGTAAAATTGAATAGTATATTCTACGATTCTGAAAACATTGCATTTGTTGTGACCACAGTGAGAAAATGACTTTTTTTCCTGAAGAAGCACAGACAATCAAAGGGTGCCAGACAAGTTATAATCAGGTACTGAGTAAAGTTAGGATGCTTACATCAGCTGAGCACTCAGTACCTTTGAGTAAAATTGAAAAGTATCTTCTGTGATTGCTATTGCTTTGCTATTATTCCATTCACGTTGAGAAAGTGATTTTATTTCCTCAAGGAGCACAGAGATGCAAGTGGTAGCAGACAAGTTAGAATCATGTGCTAAGTACATTTAGGACATTTACTTCTACGTACCCTGTTTATCTTTAGGAAAAATTGAAAAGTACCTTCTTTGATTCCAAATGCTTTGCTATTGTTTCATTCACGTTGAGAAAGTGACTTTTTTTCCTGAAGGAGAACATATATGCAAGCGGTAGCAGACAAGTTAGAATCATGTGCTAAATACATTCAGGACGTTTAATTCTGCTTACCCTCTTTACCTTTGAGTAAAACTGAAAAGTATCTTCTTTGATTCCAACTGCTGTACTGTTGTTCCATTCACATTGAGAAAGTGACTTTTTTTCCTGAAGGAGCACGGACATGCAAGTGATACCAGACAGCTTAAAATGATGTACTGAGTAATGTTAGGAAGTGTACATCTACTTAGCACTCTGTACCTCTGAGTAAAATTGAATAGTATATTCTTCGAATCTGAAAGCATTGCTTTTGTTGTGAGCACAGTGAGAAAATGACTTTTTTTCCTGAAGAAGTACAGACAATCAATGGGTGCCAGACAACTTAGAATCAGGTACTGAGTAAAGTTAGGACGTTTACATCAACTCAGTACTCAGTACCTTTGAGTAAAATTGAAAAGTATCTTCTGTGATTGCTATCACTTTGCTACTGTTCCATTCACATTGAGAAAGCAACTTTTTTTCCTGAAGGAGAACAGACATGCAAGTGGTACCAGACAACACAGAACCATGTGCTAAGCAAAGTTAGGACGTTTACATCTACTTAGCACTCTGTACCTCTGAGTAAAATTGATTAGTATATTCTTCGATTCTGAAAACATTGCTTTTGTTGTGAGCACAGTGAGAAAATGACTTTTTTTCCTGAAGAAGCACAGACAATCAAAGGGTGCCAGACAAGTTATAATCAGGTACTGAGTAAAGTTAGGATGCTTACATCAACTGAGCTCTCTGTACCTTTGAGTAAAATTGAAAAGTGTCTTCTTTGATTCCAACTGCTGTACTATTGTTCCATTCACATTGAGAAAGTGACTTTTTTTCCTGAAGGAGCACAGAGATGCAAGTGGTAGCAGACAAGTTAGAATCATGTGCTAAGTACATTTAGGAGATTTACTTCTACTTACCCTCTTTACCTTTGAGTAAAATTGAAAAGTATCTTCTTTGATTCCAATTGCTTTGCTATTGTTCCATTCACATTGAGAAAGTGACTTTTTTTCCTGAAGGAGCACAGACATGCAAGTGATACCAGACAGCTTAAAATGATGTACTGAGTAATGTTAGGAAGTGTACATCTACTTAGCACTCTGTACCTCTGAGTAAAATTGAATAGTATATTCTTCGAATCTGAAAACATTGATTTTGTTGTGAGCACAGTGAGAAAATGACTTTTTTTCCTGAAGAAGCACAGACAATCAACGGGTGCCAGACAAGTTATAATCAGGTACTGAGTAAAGTTAGGATGCTTACATCAACTGAGCATTCAGTACCTTTGAGTAAAATTGAAAAGTATCTTCTTTGATTCCAACTGCTGTACTATTGTTCCATTCACATTGAGAAAGTGACTTTTTTTCCTGAAGGAGCACAGAGATGCAAGTGGTAGCAGACAAGTTAGAATCATGTGCTAAGTACATTTAGGAGATTTATTTCTACTTACCCTCTTTACCTTTGAGTAAAATTGAAAAGTATCTTCTTTGATTCCAATTGCTTTGCTATTGTTCCATTCACATTGAGAAAGTGACTTTTTTTCCTGAAGGAGAACAGACATGCAAGTGATACCAGACAGCTTAAAATGATGTACTGAGTAATGTTAGGAAGTGTACATCTACTTAGCACTCTGTACCTCTGAGTAAAATTGAATAGTATATTCTTCGAATCTGAAAGCATTGCTTTTGTTGTGAGCACAGCGAGAAAATGTCTTTTTTTCCTGAAGAAGCACAGACAATCAAAGGGTGCCAGACAAGTTATAATCAGGTACTGAGTAAAGTTAGGATGCTTACATCAACTGAGCTCTCTGTACCTTTGAGTAAAATTGAAAAGTATCTTCTTTGATTCCAACTGCTGTACTATTGTTCCATTCACATTGAGAAAGTGACTTTTTTTCCTGAAGGAGCACAGAGATGCAAGTGGTAGCAGACAAGTTAGAATCATGTGCTAAGTACATTTAGGAGATTTACTTCTACGTACCCTGTTTACCTTTGGGAAAAATTGAAAAGTAGCTTCTTTGATTCCAAATGCTCTGCTATTGTTTCATTCACGTTGAGAAAGTGACTTTTTTTCCTGAAGGAGCACAGACATGCAAGTGATACCAGACAGCTTAGAATGATGTACTGAGTAATGTTAGGAAGTGTACATCTACTTAGCACTCTGTACCTCTGAGTAAAATTGAATAGTATATTCTTCGAATCTGAAAGCATTGCTTTTGTTGTGAGCACAGTGAGAAAATGACT
The DNA here is from genome assembly GCF_030028105.1 of Mobula birostris. Taxonomy (NCBI): domain Eukaryota; kingdom Metazoa; phylum Chordata; class Chondrichthyes; order Myliobatiformes; family Myliobatidae; genus Mobula; species Mobula birostris. Next base: position 23,627,798 of record NC_092402.1, on the reverse strand, counting down.
TTTTTTCCTGAAGAAGCACAGACAATCAAAGGGTGCCAGACAAGTTATAATGAGGTACTGAGTAAAGTTAGGATGCTTACATCAACTGAGCATTCTGTACCTTTGAGTAAAATTGAAAAGTATCTTCTTTGATTCCAACTGCTGTACTATTGTTCCATTCAGGTTGAGAAAGTGACTTTTTTTCCTGAAGGAGCACAGATATGCAAGTGGTACCAGACAAGTTAGAATCATGTGCTAAGTACATTCAGGTCGTTTACATCTACTTACCCTCTTTACCTTTAAGTAAAATTGAGATGTATCTTCTTTGATTCCAATTGATTTGGTAATCTTCCATTTACATTGAGAAAGTGACTTTTTTTCCTGAAGGAGCACAGACATGCAAGTGGTACCAGACAGCTTAAAATGATGTACTGAGTAATGTTAGGAAGTGTACATCTACTTAGCACTCTGTACCTCTGAGTAAAATTGAATAGTATATTCTTCGAATCTGAAAGCATTGCTTTTGTTGTGAGCACAGTGAGAAAATGACTTTTTTTCCTGAAGAAGCACAGACAATCAAAGGGTGCCAGACAAGTTATAATGAGGTACTGAGTAAAGTTAGGATGCTTACATCAACTGAGCACTCTGTACCTTTGAGTAAAATTGAAAAGTATCTTCAGTGATTGCTATGAGTTTGCTACTGTTCCATTCACATTCAGAAAGCAACTTTTTTTCCTAAAGGAGAACATATATGCAAGCGGTAGCAGACAAGTTAGAATCATGTGCTAAATACATTCAGGACGTTTAATTCTGCTTACCCTCTTTACCTTTGAGTAAAATTGAAAAGTATCTTCTTTGATTCCAACTGCTGTACTATTGTTCCATTCACATTGAGAAAGTGACTTTTTTTCCTGAAGGAGCACGGAGATGCAAGTGGTAGCAGACAAGTTAGAATCATGTGCTAAGTACATTTAGGAGATTTACTTCTACTTACCCTCTTTACCTTTGAGTAAAATTGAAAAGTATCTTCTTTGATTCCAATTGCTTTGCTATTGTTCCATTCACATTGAGAAAGTGACTTTTTTTCCTGAAGGAGCACGGACATGCAAGTGATACCAGACTGCTTAAAATGATGTACTGAGTAATGTTAGGAAGTGTACATCTACTTAGCACTCTGTACCTCTGAGTAAAATTGAATAGTATATTCTTCGAATCTGAAAGCATTGCTTTTGTTGTGAGCACAGTGAGAAAATGACTTTTTTTCCTGAAGAAGTACAGACAATCAATGGGTGCCAGACAACTTAGAATCAGGTACTGAGTAAAGTTAGGACGTTTACATCAACTCAGTACTCAGTACCTTTGAGTAAAATTGAAAAGTATCTTCTGTGATTGCTATCACTTTGCTACTGTTCCATTCACATTGAGAAAGCAACTTTTTTTCCTGAAGGAGAACAGACATGCAAGTGGTACCAGACAACACAGAACCATGTGCTAAGCAAAGTTAGGACGTTTACATCTACTTAGCACTCTGTACCTCTGAGTAAAATTGATTAGTATATTCTTCGATTCTGAAAACATTGCTTTTGTTGTGAGCACAGTGAGAAAATGACTTTTTTTCCTGAAGAAGCACAGACAATCAAAGGGTGCCAGACAAGTTATAATCAGGTACTGAGTAAAGTTAGGATGCTTACATCAACTGAGCTCTCTGTACCTTTGAGTAAAATTGAAAAGTATCTTCTTTGATTCCACTGCTGTACTATTGTTCCATTCACATTGAGAAAGTGACTTTTTTTCCTGAAGGAGCACGGAGATGCAAGTGGTAGCAGACAAGTTAGAATCATGTGCTAAGTACATTTAGGAGATTTACTTCTACTTACCCTCTTTACCTTTGAGTAAAATAGAAAAGTATCTGCTTTGATTCCAATTGCTTTGCTATTGTTCCATTCACATTGAGAAAGTGACTTTTTTTCCTGAAGGAGCACAGACATGCAAGTGATACCAGACAGCTTAAAATGATGTACTGAGTAATGTTAGGAAGTGTACATCTACTTAGCACTCTGTACCTCTGAGTAAAATTGAATAGTATATTCTTCGAATCTGAAAGCATTGCTTTTGTTGTGAGCACAGCGAGAAAATGACTTTTTTTCCTGAAGAAGCACAGACAATCAAAGGGTGCCAGACAACTTAGAATCAGGTACTGAGTAAAGTTAGGACGTTTACATCAACTCAGTACTCAGTACCTTTGAGTAAAATTGAAAAGTATCTTCTGTGTTTGCTATCACTTTGCTACTGTTCCATTCACATTGTGAAAGCAACTTTTTTTCCTGAAGGAGAACATATATGCAAGCGGTAGCAGACAAGTTAGAATCATGTGCTAAGCAAAGTTAGGACGTTTACATCTACTTAGCACTCTGTACCTCTGAGTAAAATTGATTAGTATATTCTTCGATTCTGAAAACATTGCTTTTGTTGTGAGCACAGTGAGAAAATGACTTTTTTTCCTGAAGAAGCACAGACAATCAAAGGGTGCCAGACAAGTTATAATCAGGTACTGAGTAAAGTTAGGATGCTTACATCAACTGAGCTCTCTGTACCTTTGAGTAAAATTGAAAAGTATCTTCTTTGATTCCAACTGCTGTACTATTGTTCCATTCACATTGAGAAAGTGACTTTTTTTCCTGAAGGAGCACAGAGATGCAAGTGGTAGCAGACAAGTTAGAATCATGTGCTAAGTACATTTAGGAGATTTACTTCTACGTACCCTGTTTACCTTTGGGAAAAATTGAAAAGTACCTTCTTTGATTCCAAATGCTCTGCTATTGTTTCATTCACGTTGAGAAAGTGACTTTTTTTCCTGAAGGAGCACAGACATGCAAGTGATACCAGACAGCTTAGAATGATGTACTGAGTAATGTTAGGAAGTGTACATCTACTTAGCACTCTGTACCTCTGAGTAAAATTGAATAGTATATTCTTCGAATCTGAAAGCATTGCTTTTGTTGTGAGCACAGTGAGAAAATGACTTTTTTTCCTGAAGAAGCACAGACAATCAAAGGGTGCCAGACAAGTTATAATGAGGTACTGAGTAAAGTTAGGATGCTTACATCAACTGAGCATTCTGTACCTTTGAGTAAAATTGAAAAGTATCTTCTTTGATTCCAACTGCTGTACTATTGTTCCATTCACGTTGAGAAAGTGACTTTTTTTCCTGAAGGAGCACAGACATGCAAGTGGTACCAGACAAGTTAGAATCATGTGCTAAGTACATTCAGGTCGTTTACATCTACTTACCCTCTTTACCTTTAAGTAAAATTGAGAAGTATCTTCTTTGATTCCAATTGATTTGGTAATCTTCCATTTACATTGAGAAAGTGACTTTTTTTCCTGAAGGAGCACAGACATGCAAGTGGTACCAGACAAGTTAGAATCATGTGCTAAGTACATTCAGGTCGTTTACATCTACTTACCCTCTTTACCTTTAAGTAAAATTGAGAAGTATCTTCTTTGATTCCAATTGATTTGGTATTCTTCCATTTACATTGAGAAAGTGACTTTTTTTCCTGAAGGAGCACAGAGATACAAGTGGTAGCAGACAAGTTAGAATCATGTGCTAAATACATTTAGGACATTTACTTCTACTTACCTTCTTTACTTTTGAGTAAAATTGAAAAGTATCCTCTATGATTCCAATTGCTTTGCTATTGTTCCATTCACATTGTGAAAGTGACTTTATTTCCAGAAGGAACAGAGACATGCAAGTGGTACCAGACAGCTTAGAATGATGTACTGAGTAATGTTAGGACTTTTACATCTACTTAGCACTCTGTACCTCTGAGTAAAATTGAATAGTATATTCTTCGAATCTGAAAGCATTGCTTTTGTTGTGAGCACAGTGAGAAAATGACTTTTTTTCCTGAAGAAGTACAGACAATGAATGGGTGCCAGACAACTTAGAATCAGGTACTGAGTAAAGTTAGGACGTTTACATCAACTCAGTACTCAGTACCTTTGAGTAAAATTGAAAAGTATCTTCTGTGATTGCTATCACTTTGCTACTGTTCCATTCACATTGAGAAAGCAACTTTTTTTCCTGAAGGAGAACAGACATGCAAGTGGTACCAGACAACACAGAACCATGTGCTAAGCAAAGTTAGGACGTTTACATCTACTTAGCACTCTGTACCTCTGAGTAAAATTGATTAGTATATTCTTCGATTCTGAAAACATTGCTTTTGTTGTGAGCACAGTGAGAAAATGACTTTTTTTCCTGAAGAAGCACAGACAATCAAAGGGTGCCAGACAAGTTATAATCAGGTACTGAGTAAAGTTAGGATGCTTACATCAACTGAGCTCTCTGTACCTTTGAGTAAAATTGAAAAGTATCTTCTTTGATTCCAACTGCTGTACTATTGTTCCATTCACATTGAGAAAGTGACTTTTTTTCCTGAAGGAGCACAGAGATGCAAGTGGTAGCAGACAAGTTAGAATCATGTGCTAAGTACATTTAGGAGATTTACTTCTACGTACCCTGTTTACCTTTGGGAAAAATTGAAAAGTATCTTCTTTGATTCCAACTGCTGTACTATTGTTCCATTCACATTGAGAAAGTGACTTTTTTTCCTGAAGGAGCACAGACATGCAAGTGATACCAGACAGCTTAGAATGATGTACTGAGTAATGTTAGGAAGTGTACATCGACTTAGCACTCTGTACCTCTGAGTAAAATTGAATAGTATATTCTTCGAATCTGAAAGCATTGCTTTTGTTGTGAGCACAGTGAGAAAATGACTTTTTTTCCTGAAGGAGCACAGAGATGCAAGTGGTACCAGACAAGTTAGAATCATGTGCTAAGTACATTCAGGTCGTTTACATCTACTTATCCTCTTTACCTTTAAGTAAAATTGAGAAGTATCTTCTTTGATTCCAATTGATTTGGTAATCTTCCATTTACATTGAGAAAGTGACTTTTTTTCCTGAAGGAGCACAGACATGCAAGTGGTACCAGACAAGTTAGAATCATGTGCTAAGTACATTCAGGTCGTTTACATCTACTTACCCTCTTTACCTTTAAGTGAAATTGAGAAGTATCTTCTTTGATTCCAATTGTTTTGGTATTCTTCCATTTACATTGAGAAAGTGACTTTTTTTCCTGAAGGAGCACAGAGATACAAGTGGTAGCAGACAAGTTAGAATCATGTGCTAAATACATTTAGGACATTTACTTCTACTTACCTTCTTTACTTTTGAGTAAAATTGAAAAGTATCCTCTATGATTCCAATTGCTTTGCTATTGTTCCATTCACATTGTGAAAGTGACTTTATTTCCAGAAGGAACAGAGACATGCAAGTGGTACCAGACAACTTAGAATGATGTACTGAGTAATGTTAGGACTTTTACATCTACTTAGCACTCTGTACCTCTGAGTAAAATTGAATAGTATATTCTTCGATTCTGAAAACATTGCTTTTGTTGTGAGCACAGTGAGAAAGTGACTTTTGTTCCTGAAGAAGGAGAGACAATCAAAGGGTGCCAGACAACTTATAATCAGGTACTGAGTAAAGTTAGGACATTAACATCATCTGAGCACTCAGTACCTTTGAGTAAAATTGAAAAGTATCTTCTGTGATTGCTATTGCTTTGCTATTGTTCTATTCACGCTGAGAAAGTGACTTTTAATTCCTGTATGAGCACAGAGATGCAAGTGGTAGCAGACAAGTTAGAATCATGTGCTAAGTACATTTAGGAGATTTACTTCTACTTACCCTCTTTACCTTTGAGTAAAATAGAAAAGTATCTGCTTTGATTCCAATTGCTTTGCTATTGTTCCATTCACATTGAGAAAGTGACTTTTTTTCCTGAAGGAGAACAGACATGCAAGTGATACCAGACAGCTTAAAATGATGTACTGAGTAATGTTAGGAAGTGTACATCTACTTAGCACTCTGTACCTCTGAGTAAAATTGAATAGTATATTCTTCGAATCTGAAAGCATTGCTTTTGTTGTGAGCACAGCGAGAAAATGACTTTTTTTCCTGAAGAAGCACAGACAATCAAAGGGTGCCAGACAAGTTATAATGAGGTACTGAGTAAAGTTAGGATGCTTACATCAACTGAGCATTCTGTACCTTTGAGTAAAATTGAAAAGTATCTTCTTTGATTCCAACTGCTGTACTATTGTTCCATTCAGGTTGAGAAAGTGACTTTTTTTCCTGAAGGAGCACAGATATGCAAGTGGTACCAGACAAGTTAGAATCATGTGCTAAGTACATTCAGGTCGTTTACATCTACTTACCCTCTTTACCTTTAAGTAAAATTGAGATGTATCTTCTTTGATTCCAATTGATTTGGTAATCTTCCATTTACATTGAGAAAGTGACTTTTTTTCCTGAAGGAGCACAGACATGCAAGTGGTACCAGACAGCTTAAAATGATGTACTGAGTAATGTTAGGAAGTGTACATCTACTTAGCACTCTGTACCTCTGAGTAAAATTGAATAGTATATTCTTCGAATCTGAAAGCATTGCTTTTGTTGTGAGCACAGTGAGAAAATGACTTTTTTTCCTGAAGAAGCACAGACAATCAAAGGGTGCCAGACAAGTTATAATGAGGTACTGAGTAAAGTTAGGATGCTTACATCAACTGAGCACTCTGTACCTTTGAGTAAAATTGAAAAGTATCTTCAGTGATTGCTATGAGTTTGCTACTGTTCCATTCACATTCAGAAAGCAACTTTTTTTCCTAAAGGAGAACATATATGCAAGCGGTAGCAGACAAGTTAGAATCATGTGCTAAATACATTCAGGACGTTTAATTCTGCTTACCCTCTTTACCTTTGAGTAAAATTGAAAAGTATCTTCTTTGATTCCAACTGCTGTACTATTGTTCCATTCACATTGAGAAAGTGACTTTTTTTCCTGAAGGAGCACGGAGATGCAAGTGGTAGCAGACAAGTTAGAATCATGTGCTAAGTACATTTAGGAGATTTACTTCTACTTACCCTCTTTACCTTTGAGTAAAATTGAAAAGTATCTTCTTTGATTCCAATTGCTTTGCTATTGTTCCATTCACATTGAGAAAGTGACTTTTTTTCCTGAAGGAGCACGGACATGCAAGTGATACCAGACTGCTTAAAATGATGTACTGAGTAATGTTAGGAAGTGTACATCTACTTAGCACTCTGTACCTCTGAGTAAAATTGAATAGTATATTCTTCGAATCTGAAAGCATTGCTTTTGTTGTGAGCACAGTGAGAAAATGACTTTTTTTCCTGAAGAAGTACAGACAATCAATGGGTGCCAGACAACTTAGAATCAGGTACTGAGTAAAGTTAGGACGTTTACATCAACTCAGTACTCAGTACCTTTGAGTAAAATTGAAAAGTATCTTCTGTGATTGCTATCACTTTGCTACTGTTCCATTCACATTGAGAAAGCAACTTTTTTTCCTGAAGGAGAACAGACATGCAAGTGGTACCAGACAACACAGAACCATGTGCTAAGCAAAGTTAGGACGTTTACATCTACTTAGCACTCTGTACCTCTGAGTAAAATTGATTAGTATATTCTTCGATTCTGAAAACATTGCTTTTGTTGTGAGCACAGTGAGAAAATGACTTTTTTTCCTGAAGAAGCACAGACAATCAAAGGGTGCCAGACAAGTTATAATCAGGTACTGAGTAAAGTTAGGATGCTTACATCAACTGAGCTCTCTGTACCTTTGAGTAAAATTGAAAAGTATCTTCTTTGATTCCACTGCTGTACTATTGTTCCATTCACATTGAGAAAGTGACTTTTTTTCCTGAAGGAGCACGGAGATGCAAGTGGTAGCAGACAAGTTAGAATCATGTGCTAAGTACATTTAGGAGATTTACTTCTACTTACCCTCTTTACCTTTGAGTAAAATAGAAAAGTATCTGCTTTGATTCCAATTGCTTTGCTATTGTTCCATTCACATTGAGAAAGTGACTTTTTTTCCTGAAGGAGCACAGACATGCAAGTGATACCAGACAGCTTAAAATGATGTACTGAGTAATGTTAGGAAGTGTACATCTACTTAGCACTCTGTACCTCTGAGTAAAATTGAATAGTATATTCTTCGAATCTGAAAGCATTGCTTTTGTTGTGAGCACAGCGAGAAAATGACTTTTTTTCCTGAAGAAGCACAGACAATCAAAGGGTGCCAGACAACTTAGAATCAGGTACTGAGTAAAGTTAGGACGTTTACATCAACTCAGTACTCAGTACCTTTGAGTAAAATTGAAAAGTATCTTCTGTGTTTGCTATCACTTTGCTACTGTTCCATTCACATTGTGAAAGCAACTTTTTTTCCTGAAGGAGAACATATATGCAAGCGGTAGCAGACAAGTTAGAATCATGTGCTAAGCAAAGTTAGGACGTTTACATCTACTTAGCACTCTGTACCTCTGAGTAAAATTGATTAGTATATTCTTCGATTCTGAAAACATTGCTTTTGTTGTGAGCACAGTGAGAAAATGACTTTTTTTCCTGAAGAAGCACAGACAATCAAAGGGTGCCAGACAAGTTATAATCAGGTACTGAGTAAAGTTAGGATGCTTACATCAACTGAGCTCTCTGTACCTTTGAGTAAAATTGAAAAGTATCTTCTTTGATTCCAACTGCTGTACTATTGTTCCATTCACATTGAGAAAGTGACTTTTTTTCCTGAAGGAGCACAGAGATGCAAGTGGTAGCAGACAAGTTAGAATCATGTGCTAAGTACATTTAGGAGATTTACTTCTACGTACCCTGTTTACCTTTGGGAAAAATTGAAAAGTACCTTCTTTGATTCCAAATGCTCTGCTATTGTTTCATTCACGTTGAGAAAGTGACTTTTTTTCCTGAAGGAGCACAGACATGCAAGTGATACCAGACAGCTTAGAATGATGTACTGAGTAATGTTAGGAAGTGTACATCTACTTAGCACTCTGTACCTCTGAGTAAAATTGAATAGTATATTCTTCGAATCTGAAAGCATTGCTTTTGTTGTGAGCACAGTGAGAAAATGACTTTTTTTCCTGAAGAAGCACAGACAATCAAAGGGTGCCAGACAAGTTATAATGAGGTACTGAGTAAAGTTAGGATGCTTACATCAACTGAGCATTCTGTACCTTTGAGTAAAATTGAAAAGTATCTTCTTTGATTCCAACTGCTGTACTATTGTTCCATTCACGTTGAGAAAGTGACTTTTTTTCCTGAAGGAGCACAGACATGCAAGTGGTACCAGACAAGTTAGAATCATGTGCTAAGTACATTCAGGTCGTTTACATCTACTTACCCTCTTTACCTTTAAGTAAAATTGAGAAGTATCTTCTTTGATTCCAATTGATTTGGTAATCTTCCATTTACATTGAGAAAGTGACTTTTTTTCCTGAAGGAGCACAGACATGCAAGTGGTACCAGACAAGTTAGAATCATGTGCTAAGTACATTCAGGTCGTTTACATCTACTTACCCTCTTTACCTTTAAGTAAAATTGAGAAGTATCTTCTTTGATTCCAATTGATTTGGTATTCTTCCATTTACATTGAGAAAGTGACTTTTTTTCCTGAAGGAGCACAGAGATACAAGTGGTAGCAGACAAGTTAGAATCATGTGCTAAATACATTTAGGACATTTACTTCTACTTACCTTCTTTACTTTTGAGTAAAATTGAAAAGTATCCTCTATGATTCCAATTGCTTTGCTATTGTTCCATTCACATTGTGAAAGTGACTTTATTTCCAGAAGGAACAGAGACATGCAAGTGGTACCAGACAGCTTAGAATGATGTACTGAGTAATGTTAGGACTTTTACATCTACTTAGCACTCTGTACCTCTGAGTAAAATTGAATAGTATATTCTTCGAATCTGAAAGCATTGCTTTTGTTGTGAGCACAGTGAGAAAATGACTTTTTTTCCTGAAGAAGTACAGACAATGAATGGGTGCCAGACAACTTAGAATCAGGTACTGAGTAAAGTTAGGACGTTTACATCAACTCAGTACTCAGTACCTTTGAGTAAAATTGAAAAGTATCTTCTGTGATTGCTATCACTTTGCTACTGTTCCATTCACATTGAGAAAGCAACTTTTTTTCCTGAAGGAGAACAGACATGCAAGTGGTACCAGACAACACAGAACCATGTGCTAAGCAAAGTTAGGACGTTTACATCTACTTAGCACTCTGTACCTCTGAGTAAAATTGATTAGTATATTCTTCGATTCTGAAAACATTGCTTTTGTTGTGAGCACAGTGAGAAAATGACTTTTTTTCCTGAAGAAGCACAGACAATCAAAGGGTGCCAGACAAGTTATAATCAGGTACTGAGTAAAGTTAGGATGCTTACATCAACTGAGCTCTCTGTACCTTTGAGTAAAATTGAAAAGTATCTTCTTTGATTCCAACTGCTGTACTATTGTTCCATTCACATTGAGAAAGTGACTTTTTTTCCTGAAGGAGCACAGAGATGCAAGTGGTAGCAGACAAGTTAGAATCATGTGCTAAGTACATTTAGGAGATTTACTTCTACGTACCCTGTTTACCTTTGGGAAAAATTGAAAAGTATCTTCTTTGATTCCAACTGCTGTACTATTGTTCCATTCACATTGAGAAAGTGACTTTTTTTCCTGAAGGAGCACAGACATGCAAGTGATACCAGACAGCTTAGAATGATGTACTGAGTAATGTTAGGAAGTGTACATCGACTTAGCACTCTGTACCTCTGAGTAAAATTGAATAGTATATTCTTCGAATCTGAAAGCATTGCTTTTGTTGTGAGCACAGTGAGAAAATGACTTTTTTTCCTGAAGGAGCACAGAGATGCAAGTGGTACCAGACAAGTTAGAATCATGTGCTAAGTACATTCAGGTCGTTTACATCTACTTATCCTCTTTACCTTTAAGTAAAATTGAGAAGTATCTTCTTTGATTCCAATTGATTTGGTAATCTTCCATTTACATTGAGAAAGTGACTTTTTTTCCTGAAGGAGCACAGACATGCAAGTGGTACCAGACAAGTTAGAATCATGTGCTAAGTACATTCAGGTCGTTTACATCTACTTACCCTCTTTACCTTTAAGTGAAATTGAGAAGTATCTTCTTTGATTCCAATTGTTTTGGTATTCTTCCATTTACATTGAGAAAGTGACTTTTTTTCCTGAAGGAGCACAGAGATACAAGTGGTAGCAGACAAGTTAGAATCATGTGCTAAATACATTTAGGACATTTACTTCTACTTACCTTCTTTACTTTTGAGTAAAATTGAAAAGTATCCTCTATGATTCCAATTGCTTTGCTATTGTTCCATTCACATTGTGAAAGTGACTTTATTTCCAGAAGGAACAGAGACATGCAAGTGGTACCAGACAACTTAGAATGATGTACTGAGTAATGTTAGGACTTTTACATCTACTTAGCACTCTGTACCTCTGAGTAAAATTGAATAGTATATTCTTCGATTCTGAAAACATTGCTTTTGTTGTGAGCACAGTGAGAAAGTGACTTTTGTTCCTGAAGAAGGAGAGACAATCAAAGGGTGCCAGACAACTTATAATCAGGTACTGAGTAAAGTTAGGACATTAACATCATCTGAGCACTCAGTACCTTTGAGTAAAATTGAAAAGTATCTTCTGTGATTGCTATTGCTTTGCTATTGTTCTATTCACGCTGAGAAAGTGACTTTTAATTCCTGTATGAGCACAGAGATGCAAGTGGTAGCAGACAAGTTAGAATCATGTGCTAAGTACATTTAGGAGATTTACTTCTACTTACCCTCTTTACCTTTGAGTAAAATAGAAAAGTATCTGCTTTGATTCCAATTGCTTTGCTATTGTTCCATTCACATTGAGAAAGTGACTTTTTTTCCTGAAGGAGAACAGACATGCAAGTGATACCAGACAGCTTAAAATGATGTACTGAGTAATGTTAGGAAGTGTACATCTACTTAGCACTCTGTACCTCTGAGTAAAATTGAATAGTATATTCTTCGAATCTGAAAGCATTGCTTTTGTTGTGAGCACAGCGAGAAAATGACTTTTTTTCCTGAAGAAGCACAGACAATCAAAGGGTGCCAGACAAGTTATAATCAGGTACTGAGTAAAGTTAGGATGCTTACATCAACTGAGCTCTCTGTACCTTTGAGTAAAATTGAAAAGTATCTTCTTTGATTCCAACTGCTGTACTATTGTTCCATTCACATTGAGAAAGAGACTTTTTTTCCTGAAGGAGCACAGAGATGCAAGTGGTAGCAGACAAGTTAGAATCATGTGCTAAGTACATTTAGGAGATTTACTTCTACGTACCCTGTTTACCTTTGGGAAAAATTGAAAAGTACCTTCTTTGATTCCAATTGCTTTGCTATTGTTCCATTCACATTGAGAAAGTGACTTTTTTTCCTGAAGGAGCACGGACATGCAAGTGATACCAGACAGCTTAAAATGATGTACTGAGTAATGTTAGGAAGTGTACATCTACTTAGCACTCTGTACCTCTGAGTAAAATTGAATAGTATATTCTTCGAATCTGAAAGCATTGCTTTTGTTGTGAGCACAGTGAGAAAATGACTTTTTTTCCTGAAGAAGTACAGACGATCAATGGGTGCCAGACAACTTAGAATCAGGTACTGAGTAAAGTTAGGACGTTTTACATCAACTCAGTACTCAGTACCTTTGAGTAAAATTGAGAAGTATCTTCTGTGATTGCTATCACTTTGCTACTGTTCCATTCACATTGAGAAAGCAACTTTTTTCCTGAAGGAGAACAGACATGCAAGTTGGTACCAGACAACACAGAACCATGTGCTAAGCAAAGTTAGGACGTTTACATCTACTTAGCACTCTGTACCTCTGAGTAAAATTGATTAGTATATTCTTCGATTCTGAAAACATTGCTTTTGTTGTGAGCACAGTGAGAAAAATGACTTTTTTTCCTGAAGAAGCACAGACAATCAAAGGGTGCCAGACATGTTATAATCAGGTACTGAGTAAAGTTAGGATGCTTACATCAACTGAGCTCTCTGTACTTTGAGTAAAATTGAAAAGTATCTTCTTTGATTCCAACTGCTGTACTATTGTTCCATTCACATTGAGAAAGTGACTTTTTTCCTGAAGGAGCACAGAGATGCAAGTGGTAGCAGACAAGTTAGAATCATGTGCTAAGTATATTTAGGAGATTTACTTCTACTTACCCTCTTTACCTTTGAGTAAAAGTGAAAAGTATCGTTCTTTGATTCCAATTGCTTTGCTATTGTTCCATTCACATTGAGAAAGTGACTTTTTTTCCTGAAGGAGCACAGACATGCAAGTGATACCAGACAGCTTAAAATGATGTACTGAGTAATGTTAGGAAGTGTACATCTACTTAGCACTCTGTACCTCTGAGTAAATTGAATAGTATATTCTTCGAATCTGAAAACATTGCTTTTGTTGTGAGCACAGTGAGAAAATGACTTTTTTTCCTGAAGAAGCACAGACAATCAACGGGTGCCAGACAAGTTATAATCAGGTACTGAGTAAAGTTAGGATGCTTACATCAACTGAGCATTCAGTACCTTTGAGTAAAATTGAAAAGTATCTTCTTTGATTCCAACTGCTGTACTATGTTCCATTCACATTGAGAAAGTGACTTTTTTTCCTGAAGGAGCACAGAGATGCAAGTGGTAGCAGACAAGTTAGAATCATGTGCTAAGTACATTTAGGAGATTTATTTCTACTTACCCCTCTTTACCTTTGAGTAAAATTGAAAAGTATCTTCTTTGATTCCAATTGCTTTGCTATTGTTCCATTTACATTGAGAAGTGACTTTTTTTCCTGAAGGAGCACAGACATGCAAGTGGTACCAGACAAGTTAGAATCATGTGCTAAGTACATTCAGGTCGTTTACATCTACTTACCCTCTTTACCTTTAAGTAAAATTGAGAAGTATCTTCTTTGATTCCAATTGATTTGGTATTCTTCCATTTACATTGAGAAAGTGACTTTTTTCCTGAAGGAGCACAGAGATACAAGTGGGTAGCAGACAAGTTAGAATCATGTGCTAAATACATTTAGGACATTTACTTCTACTTACCTTCTTTACTTTTGAGTAAAATTGAAAAGTATCCTCTATGATTCCAATTGCTTTGCTATTGTTCCATTCACATTGTGAAAGTGACTTTATTTCCAGAAGGAACAGAGACATGCAAGTGGTACCAGACAACTAAGAATGATGTACTGAGTAATGTTAGGACTTTTACATCTACTTAGCACTCTGTACCTCTGAGTAAAATTGAATAGTATATTCTTCGATTCTGAAACATTGCTTTTGTTGTGAGCACAGTGAGAAAGTGACTTTTGTTCCTGAAGAAGGAGAGACAATCAAAGGGTGCCAGACAACTTATAATCAGGTACTGAGTAAAGTTAGGACATTAACATCATCTGAGCACTCAGTACCTTGAGTAAAATTGAAAAGTATCTTCTGTGATTGCTATTGCTTTGCTACTGTTCCATTCACATTGAGAAAGCAACTTTTTTTCCTGAAGGAGAACAGACATGCAAGTGGTACCAGACAACACAGAACCATGTGCTAAGCAAAGTTAGGACGTTTACATCTACTTAGCACTCTGTACCTCTGAGTAAAATTGATTAGTATATTCTTCGATTCTGAAAACATTGCTTTTGTTGTGAGCACAGTGAGAAAATGACTTTTTTTCCTGAAGAAGCACAGACAATCAAAGGGTGCCAGACAAGTTATAATCAGGTACTGAGTAAAGTTAGGATGCTTACATCAACTGAGCTCTCTGTACCTTTGAGTAAAATTGAAAAGTATCTTCTTTGATTCCAACTGCTGTACTATTGTTCCATTCACTTTGAGAAAGTGACTTTTTTTCCTGAAGGAGCACAGAGATGCAAGTGGTAGCAGACAAGTTAGAATCATGTGCTAAGTACATTTAGGAGATTTACTTCTACGTACCCTGTTTACCTTTGGGAAAAATTGAAAAGTATCTTCTTTGATTCCAACTGCTGTACTATTGTTCCATTCACATTGAGAAAGTGACTTTTTTTCCTGAAGGAGCACAGACATGCAAGTGATACCAGACAGCTTAGAATGATGTACTGAGTAATGTTAGGAAGTGTACATCGACTTAGCACTCTGTACCTCTGAGTAAAATTGAATAGTATATTCTTCGAATCTGAAAGCATTGCTTTTGTTGTGAGCACAGTGAGAAAATGACTTTTTTTCCTGAAGGAGCACAGAGATGCAAGTGGTACCAGACAAGTTAGAATCATGTGCTAAGTACATTCAGGTCGTTTACATCTACTTATCCTCTTTACCCTTTAAGTAAAATTGAGAAGTATCTTCTTTGATTCCAATTGATTTGGTAATCTTCCATTTACATTGAGAAAGTGACTTTTTTTCCTGAAGGAGCACAGACATGCAAGTGGTACCAGACAAGTTAGAATCATGTGCTAAGTACATTCAGGTCGTTTACATCTACTTACCCTCTTTACCTTTAAGTAAAATTGAGAAGTATCTTCTTTGATTCAATTGATTTGGTATTCTTCCATTTACATTGAGAAAGTGACTTTTTTTCCTGAAGGAGCACAGAGATACAAGTGGTAGCAGACAAGTTAGAATCATGTGCTAAATACATTTAGGACATTTACTTCTACTTACCTTCTTTACTTTTGAGTAAAATTGAAAAGTATCCTCTATGATTCCAATTGCTTTGCTATTGTTCCATTCACATTGTGAAAGTGACTTTATTTCCAGAAGGAACAGAGACATGCAAGTGGTACCAGACAACTTAGAATGATGTACTGAGTAATGTTAGGACTTTACATCTACTTAGCACTCTGTACCTCTGAGTAAAATTGAATAGTATATTCTTCGATTCTGAAAACATTGCTTTTGTTGTGAGGCACAGTGAGAAGTGACTTTTGTTCCTGAAGAAGGAGAGACAATCAAAGGGTGCCAGACAACTTATAATCAGCTACTGAGTAAAGTTAGGACATTAACATCATCTGAGCACTCAGTACCTTTGAGTAAAATTGAAAAGTATCTTCTGTGATTGCTATTGCTTTGCTATTGTTCTATTAACGCTGAGAAAGTGACTTTTATTCCTGAAGGAGCACAGAGATGCAAGTGGTAGCAGACAAGTTAGAATCATGTGCTAAGTACATTTAGGAGATTTACTTCTACTTACCCTCTTTACCTTTGAGTAAAATAGAAAAGTATCTGCTTTGATTCCAATTGCTTTGCTATTGTTCCATTCACATTGAGAAAGTGACTTTTTTTCCTGAAGGAGCACAGACATGCAAGTGACACCAGACAGCTTAAAATGATGTACTGAGTAATGTTAGGAAGTGTACATCTACTTAGCACTCTGTACCTCTGAGTAAAATTGAATAGTATATTCTTCGAATCTGAAAACATTGCTTTGGTTGTGAGCACAGTGAGAAAATGACTTTTTTTCCTGAAGAAGCTCAGACAATCAAAGGGTGCCAGACAAGTTATAATCAGGTACTGAGTAAAGTTAGGATGCTTACATCAACTGAGCTCTCTGTACCCTTTGAGTAACAATTGAAAAGTATCTTCTTTGATTCCAACTGCTGTACTACTGTTCCATTCACATTGAGAAGTGACTTTTTTTCCTGAAGGAGCACAGACATGCAAGTGGTACCAGACAAGTTAGAATCATGTGCTAAGTACATTCAGGTCGTTTACATCTACTTACCCTCTTTACCTTTAAGTAAAATTGAGAAGTATCTTCTTTGATTCCAATTGATTTGGTAATCTTCCATTTACATTGAGAAAGTGACTTTTTTTCCTGAAGGAGCACAGACATGCAAGTGGTACCAGACAAGTTAGAATCATGTGCTAAGTACATTTAGGACATTTACTTCTACTTACCTTCTTTACTTTTGAGTAAAATTGAAAAGTATCCTCTATGATTCCAATTGCTTTGCTATTGTTCCATTCACATTGAGAAAGTGACTTTTTTTCCTGAAGGAGCACGGACATGCAAGTGATACCAGACAGCTTAAAATGATGTACTGAGTAATGTTAGGAAGTGTACATCTACTTAGCACTCTGTACCTCTGAGTAAAATTGAATAGTATATTCTTCGAATCTGAAAGCATTGCTTTTGTTGTGAGCACAGTGAGAAAATGACTTTTTTTCCTGAAGAAGTACAGACAATCAATGGGTGCCAGACAACTTAGAATCAGGTACTGAGTAAAGTTAGGACGTTTACATCAACTCAGTACTCAGTACCTTTGAGTAAAATTGAAAAGTATCTTCTGTGATTGCTATCACTTTGCTACTGTTCCATTCACATTGAGAAAGCAACTTTTTTTCCTGAAGGAGAACAGACATGCAAGTGGTACCAGACAACACAGAACCATGTGCTAAGCAAAGTTAGGACGTTTACATCTACTTAGCACTCTGTACCTCTGAGTAAAATTGATTAGTATATTCTTCGATTCTGAAAACATTGCTTTTGTTGTGAGCACAGTGAGAAAATGACTTTTTTTCCTGAAGAAGCACAGACAATCAAAGGGTGCCAGACAAGTTATAATCAGGTACTGAGTAAAGTTAGGATGCTTACATCAACTGAGCTCTCTGTACCTTTGAGTAAAATTGAAAAGTATCTTCTTTGATTCCAACTGCTGTACTATTGTTCCATCTCATTGAGAAAGTGACTTTTTTTCCTGAAGGAGCACAGAGATGCAAGTGGTAGCAGACAAGTTAGAATCATGTGCTAAGTACATTTAAGGAGATTTACTTCTACGTACCCTGTTTACCTTTGGGAAAATTGAAAAGTATCTTCTTTGATTCCAACTGCTGTACTATTGTTCCATTCACATTGAGAAAGTGACTTTTTTTCCTGAAGGAGCACAGACATGCAAGTGATACCAGACAGCTTAGAATGATGTACTGAGTAATGTTAGGAAGTGTACATCGACTTAGCACTCTGTACCTCTGAGTAAAATTGAATAGTATATTCTTCGAATCTGAAAGCATTGCTTTTGTTGTGAGCACAGTGAGAAAATGACTTTTTTTCTGAAGGAGCACAGAGATGCAAGTGGTACCAGACAAGTTAGAATCATGTGCTAAGTACATTCAGGTCGTTTACATCTACTTATCCTCTTTACCTTTAAGTAAAATTGAGAAGTATCTTCTTTGATTCCAATTGATTTGGTAATCTTCCATTTACATTGAGAAAGTGACTTTTTTTCCTGAAGGAGCACAGACATGCAAGTGGTACCAGACAAGTTAGAATCATGTGCTAAGTACATTCAGGTCGTTTACATCTACTTACCCTCTTTACCTTTAAGTAAAATTGAGAAGTATCTTCTTTGATTCCAATTGATTTGGTATTCTTCCATTTACATTGAGAAAGTGACTTTTTTTCCTGAAGGAGCACAGAGATACAAGTGGTAGCAGACAAGTTAGAATCATGTGCTAAATACATTTAGGACATTTACTTCTACTTACCTTCTTTACTTTTGAGTAAAATTGAAAAGTATCCTCTATGATTCCAATTGCTTTGCTATTGTTCCATTCACATTGTGAAAGTGACTTTATTTCCAGAAGGAACAGAGACATGCAAGTGGTACCAGACAACTTAGAATGATGTACTGAGTAATGTTAGGACTTTTACATCTACTTAGCACTCTGTACCTCTGAGTAAAATTGAATAGTATATTCTTCGATTCTGAAAACATTGCTTTTGTTGTGAGCACAGTGAGAAAGTGACTTTTGTTCCTGAAGAAGGAGAGACAATCAAAGGGTGCCAGACAACTTATAATCAGGTACTGAGTAAAGTTAGGACATTAACATCATCTGAGCACTCAGTACCTTTGAGTAAAATTGAAAAGTATCTTCTGTGATTGCTATTGCTTTGCTATTGTTCTATTCACGCTGAGAAAGTGACTTTTATTCCTGTAGGAGCACAGAGATGCAAGTGGTAGCAGACAAGTTAGAATCATGTGCTAAGTACATTTAGGAGATTTACTTCTACTTACCCTCTTTACCTTTGAGTAAAATTGAAAAGTATCTTCTTTGATTCCAATTGCTTTGCTATTGTTCCATTCACATTGAGAAAGTGACTTTTTTTCCTGAAGGAGCACAGACATGCAAGTGACACCAGACAGCTTAAAATGATGTACTGAGTAATGTTAGGAAGTGTACATCTACTTAGCACTCTGTACCTCTGAGTAAAATTGAATAGTATATTCTTCGAATCTGAAAACATTGCTTTTGTTGTGAGCACAGTGAGAAAATGACTTTTTTTCCTGAAGAAGCACAGACAATCAAAGGGTGCCAGACAAGTTATAATCAGGTACTGAGTAAAGTTAGGATGCTTACATCAACTGAGCTCTCTGTACCTTTGAGTAAAATTGAAAAGTATCTTCTTTGATTCCAACTGCTGTACTACTGTTCCATTCACATTGAGAAAGTGACTTTTTTTCCTGAAGGAGCACAGACATGCAAGTGGTACCAGACAAGTTAGAATCATGTGCTAAGTACATTCAGGTCGTTTACATCTACTTACCCTCTTTACCTTTAAGTAAAATTGAGAAGTATCTTCTTTGATTCCAATTGATTTGGTAATCTTCCATTTACATTGAGAAAGTGACTTTTTTTCCTGAAGGAGCACAGACATGCAAGTGGTACCAGACAAGTTAGAATCATGTGCTAAGTACATTTAGGACATTTACTTCTACTTAACTTCTTTACTTTTGAGTAAAATTGAAAAGTATCCTCTATGATTCCAATTGCTTTGCTATTGTTCCATTCACATTGAGAAAGTGACTTTTTTTCCTGAAGGAGCACGGACATGCAAGTGATACCAGACAGCTTAAAATGATGTACTGAGTAATGTTAGGAAGTGTACATCTACTTAGCACTCTGTACCTCTGAGTAAAATTGAATAGTATATTCTTCGAATCTGAAAGCATTGCTTTTGTTGTGAGCACAGTGAGAAAATGACTTTTTTTCCTGAAGAAGTACAGACAATCAATGGGTGCCAGACAACTTAGAATCAGGTACTGAGTAAAGTTAGGACGTTTACATCAACTCAGTACTCAGTACCTTTGAGTAAAATTGAAAAGTATCTTCTGTGATTGCTATCACTTTGCTACTGTTCCATTCACATTGAGAAAGCAACTTTTTTTCCTGAAGGAGAACAGACATGCAAGTGGTACCAGACAACACAGAACCATGTGCTAAGCAAAGTTAGGACGTTTACATCTACTTAGCACTCTGTACCTCTGAGTAAAATTGATTAGTATATTCTTCGATTCTGAAAACATTGCTTTTGTTGTGAGCACAGTGAGAAAATGACTTTTTTTCCTGAAGAAGCACAGACAATCAAAGGGTGCCAGACAAGTTATAATCAGGTACTGAGTAAAGTTAGGATGCTTACATCAACTGAGCTCTCTGTACCTTTGAGTAAAATTGAAAAGTATCTTCTTTGATTCCAACTGCTGTACTATTGTTCCATTCACATTGAGAAAGTGACTTTTTTTCCTGAAGGAGCACAGAGATGCAAGTGGTAGCAGACAAGTTAGAATCATGTGCTAAGTACATTTAGGAGAGTTACTTCTACGTACCCTGTTTACCTTTGGGAAAAATTGAAAAGTATCTTCATTGATTCCAACTGCTGTACTATTGTTCCATTCACATTGAGAAAGTGACTTTTTTTCCTGAAGGAGCACAGACATGCAAGTGATACCAGACAGCTTAGAATGATGTACTGAGTAATGTTAGGAAGTGTACATCGACTTAGCACTCTGTACCTCTGAGTAAAATTGAATAGTATATTCTTCGAATCTGAAAGCATTGCTTTTGTTGTGAGCACAGTGAGAAAATGACTTTTTTTCCTGAAGGAGCACAGAGATGCAAGTGGTACCAGACAAGTTAGAATCATGTGCTAAGTACATTCAGGTCGTTTACATCTACTTATCCTCTTTACCTTTAAGTAAAATTGAGAAGTATCTTCTTTGATTCCAATTGATTTGGTAATCTTCCATTTACATTGAGAAAGTGACTTTTTTTCCTGAAGGAGCACAGACATGCAAGTGGTACCAGACAAGTTAGAATCATGTGCTAAGTACATTCAGGTCGTTTACATCTACTTACCCTCTTTACCTTTAAGTAAAATTGAGAACTATCTTCTTTGATTCCAATTGATTTGGTATTCTTCCATTTACATTGAGAAAGTGACTTTTTTTCCTGAAGGAGCACAGAGATACAAGTGGTAGCAGACAAGTTAGAATCATGTGCTAAATACATTTAGGACATTTACTTCTACTTACCTTCTTTACTTTTGAGTAAAATTGAAAAGTATCCTCTATGATTCCAATTGCTTTGCTATTGTTCCATTCACATTGTGAAAGTGACTTTATTTCCAGAAGGAACAGAGACATGCAAGTGGTACCAGACAACTTAGAATGATGTACTGAGTAATGTTAGGACTTTTACATCTACTTAGCACTCTGTACCTCTGAGTAAAATTGAATAGTATATTCTTCGATTCTGAAAACATTGCTTTTGTTGTGAGCACAGTGAGAAAGTGACTTTTGTTCCTGAAGAAGGAGAGACAATCAAAGGGTGCCAGACAACTTATAATCAGGTACTGAGTAAAGTTAGGACATTAACATCATCTGAGCACTCAGTACCTTTGAGTAAAATTGAAAAGTATCTTCTGTGATTGCTATTGCTTTGCTATTGTTCTATTCACGCTGAGAAAGTGACTTTTATTCCTGTAGGAGCACAGAGATGCAAGTGGTAGCAGACAAGTTAGAATCATGTGCTAAGTACATTTAGGAGATTTACTTCTACTTACCCTCTTTACCTTTGAGTAAAATTGAAAAGTATCTTCTTTGATTCCAATTGCTTTGCTATTGTTCCATTCACATTGAGAAAGTGACTTTTTTTCCTGAAGGAGCACAGACATGCAAGTGACACCAGACAGCTTAAAATGATGTACTGAGTAATGTTAGGAAGTGTACATCTACTTAGCACTCTGTACCTCTGAGTAAAATTGAATAGTATATTCTTCGAATCTGAAAACATTGCTTTTGTTGTGAGCACAGTGAGAAAATGACTTTTTTTCCTGAAGAAGCACAGACAATCAAAGGGTGCCAGACAAGTTATAATCAGGTACTGAGTAAAGTTAGGATGCTTACATCAACTGAGCTCTCTGTACCTTTGAGTAAAATTGAAAAGTATCTTCTTTGATTCCAACTGCTGTACTACTGTTCCATTCACATTGAGAAAGTGACTTTTTTTCCTGAAGGAGCACAGACATGCAAGTGGTACCAGACAAGTTAGAATCATGTGCTAAGTACATTCAGGTCGTTTACATCTACTTACCCTCTTTACCTTTAAGTAAAATTGAGAAGTATCTTCTTTGATTCCAATTGATTTGGTAATCTTCCATTTACATTGAGAAAGTGACTTTTTTTCCTGAAGGAGCACAGACATGCAAGTGGTACCAGACAAGTTAGAATCATGTGCTAAGTACATTTAGGACATTTAATTCTACTTAACTTCTTTACTTTTGAGTAAAATTGAAAAGTATCCTCTATGATTCCAATTGCTTTGCTATTGTTCCATTCACATTGAGAAAGTGACTTTTTTTCCTGAAGGAGCACGGACATGCAAGTGATACCAGACAGCTTAAAATGATGTACTGAGTAATGTTAGGAAGTGTACATCTACTTAGCACTCTGTACCTCTGAGTAAAATTGAATAGTATATTCTTCGAATCTGAAAGCATTGCTTTTGTTGTGAGCACAGTGAGAAAATGACTTTTTTTCCTGAAGAAGTACAGACAATCAATGGGTGCCAGACAACTTAGAATCAGGTACTGAGTAAAGTTAGGACGTTTACATCAACTCAGTACTCAGTACCTTTGAGTAAAATTGAAAAGTATCTTCTGTGATTGCTATCACTTTGCTACTGTTCCATTCACATTGAGAAAGCAACTTTTTTTCCTGAAGGAGAACAGACATGCAAGTGGTACCAGACAACACAGAACCATGTGCTAAGCAAAGTTAGGACGTTTACATCTACTTAGCACTCTGTACCTCTGAGTAAAATTGATTAGTATATTCTTCGATTCTGAAAACATTGCTTTTGTTGTGAGCACAGTGAGAAAATGACTTTTTTTCCTGAAGAAGCACAGACAATCAAAGGGTGCCAGACAAGTTATAATCAGGTACTGAGTAAAGTTAGGATGCTTACATCAACTGAGCTCTCTGTACCTTTGAGTAAAATTGAAAAGTATCTTCTTTGATTCCAACTGCTGTACTATTGTTCCATTCACATTGAGAAAGTGACTTTTTTTCCTGAAGGAGCACAGAGATGCAAGTGGTAGCAGACAAGTTAGAATCATGTGCTAAGTACATTTAGGAGATTTACTTCTACGTACCCTGTTTACCTTTGGGAAAAATTGAAAAGTATCTTCATTGATTCCAACTGCTGTACTATTGTTCCATTCACATTGAGAAAGTGACTTTTTTTCCTGAAGGAGCACAGACATGCAAGTGATACCAGACAGCTTAGAATGATGTACTGAGTAATGTTAGGAAGTGTACATCGACTTAGCACTCTGTACCTCTGAGTAAAATTGAATAGTATATTCTTCGAATCTGAAAGCATTGCTTTTGTTGTGAGCACAGTGAGAAAATGACTTTTTTTCCTGAAGGAGCACAGAGATGCAAGTGGTACCAGACAAGTTAGAATCATGTGCTAAGTACATTCAGGTCGTTTACATCTACTTATCCTCTTTACCTTTAAGTAAAATTGAGAAGTATCTTCTTTGATTCCAATTGATTTGGTAATCTTCCATTTACATTGAGAAAGTGACTTTTTTTCCTGAAGGAGCACAGACATGCAAGTGGTACCAGACAAGTTAGAATCATGTGCTAAGTACATTCAGGTCGTTTACATCTACTTACCCTCTTTACCTTTAAGTAAAATTGAGAACTATCTTCTTTGATTCCAATTGATTTGGTATTCTTCCATTTACATTGAGAAAGTGACTTTTTTTCCTGAAGGAGCACAGAGATACAAGTGGTAGCAGACAAGTTAGAATCATGTGCTAAATACATTTAGGACATTTACTTCTACTTACCTTCTTTACTTTTGAGTAAAATTGAAAAGTATCCTCTATGATTCCAATTGCTTTGCTATTGTTCCATTCACATTGTGAAAGTGACTTTATTTCCAGAAGGAACAGAGACATGCAAGTGGTACCAGACAACTTAGAATGATGTACTGAGTAATGTTAGGACTTTTACATCTACTTAGCACTCTGTACCTCTGAGTAAAATTGAATAGTATATTCTTCGATTCTGAAAACATTGCTTTTGTTGTGAGCACAGTGAGAAAGTGACTTTTGTTCCTGAAGAAGGAGAGACAATCAAAGGGTGCCAGACAACTTATAATCAGGTACTGAGTAAAGTTAGGACATTAACATCATCTGAGCACTCAGTACCTTTGAGTAAAATTGAAAAGTATCTTCTGTGATTGCTATTGCTTTGCTATTGTTCTATTCACGCTGAGAAAGTGACTTTTATTCCTGTAGGAGCACAGAGATGCAAGTGGTAGCAGACAAGTTAGAATCATGTGCTAAGTACATTTAGGAGATTTACTTCTACTTACCCTCTTTACCTTTGAGTAAAATAGAAAAGTATCTGCTTTGATTCCAATTGCTTTGCTATTGTTCCATTCACATTGAGAAAGTGACTTTTTTTCCTGAAGGAGAACAGACATGCAAGTGATACCAGACAGCTTAAAATGATGTACTGAGTAATGTTAGGAAGTGTACATCTACTTAGCACTCTGTACCTCTGAGTAAAATTGAATAGTATATTCTTCGAATCTGAAAGCATTGCTTTTGTTGTGAGCACAGCGAGAAAATGTCTTTTTTTCCTGAAGAAGCACAGACAATCAAAGGGTGCCAGACAAGTTATAATCAGGTACTGAGTAAAGTTAGGATGCTTACATCAACTGAGCTCTCTGTACCTTTGAGTAAAATTGAAAAGTATCTTCTTTGATTCCAACTGCTGTACTATTGTTCCATTCACATTGAGAAAGTGACTTTTTTTCCTGAAGGAGCACAGAGATGCAAGTGGTAGCAGACAAGTTAGAATCATGTGCTAAGTACATTTAGGAGATTTACTTCTACGTACCCTGTTTACCTTTGGGAAAAATTGAAAAGTACCTTCTTTGATTCCAATTGCTTTGCTATTGTTCCATTCACATTGAGAAAGTGACTTTTTTTCCTGAAGGAGCACGGACATGCAAGTGATACCAGACTGCTTAAAATGATGTACTGAGTAATGTTAGGAAGTGTACATCTACTTAGCACACTGTACCTCTGAGTAAAATTGAATAGTATATTCTTCGAATCTGAAAGCATTGCTTTTGTTGTGAGCACAGTGAGAAAATGACTTTTTTTCCTGAAGAAGTACAGACAATCAATGGGTGCCAGACAACTTAGAATCAGGTACTGAGTAAAGTTAGGACGTTTACATCAACTCAGTACTCAGTACCTTTGAGTAAAATTGAAAAGTATCTTCTGTGATTGCTATCACTTTGCTACTGTTCCATTCACATTGAGAAAGCAACTTTTTTTCCTGAAGGAGAACAGACATGCAAGTGGTACCAGACAACACAGAACCATGTGCTAAGCAAAGTTAGGACGTTTACATCTACTTAGCACTCTGTACCTCTGAGTAAAATTGATTAGTATATTCTTCGATTCTGAAAACATTGCTTTTGTTGTGAGCACAGTGAGAAAATGACTTTTTTTCCTGAAGAAGCACAGACAATCAAAGGGTGCCAGACAAGTTATAATCAGGTACTGAGTAAAGTTAGGATGCTTACATCAACTGAGCTCTCTGTACCTTTGAGTAAAATTGAAAAGTATCTTCTTTGATTCCAACTGCTGTACTATTGTTCCATTCACATTGAGAAAGTGACTTTTTTTCCTGAAGGAGCACAGAGATGCAAGTGGTAGCAGACAAGTTAGAATCATGTGCTAAGTACATTTAGGAGATTTATTTCTACTTACCCTCTTTACCTTTGAGTAAAATTGAAAAGTATCTTCTTTGATTCCAATTGCTTTGCTATTGTTCCATTCACATTGAGAAAGTGACTTTTTTTCCTGAAGGAGCACAGACATGCAAGTGACACCAGACAGCTTAAAATGATGTACTGAGTAATGTTAGGAAGTGTACATCTACTTAGCACTCTGTACCTCTGAGTAAAATTGAATAGTATATTCTTCGAATCTGAAAACATTGCTTTTGTTGTGAGCACAGTGAGAAAATGACTTTTTTTCCTGAAGAAGCACAGACAATCAAAGGGTGCCAGACAAGTTATAATCAGGTACTGAGTAAAGTTAGGATGCTTACATCAACTGAGCTCTCTGTACCTTTGAGTAAAATTGAAAAGTATCTTCTTTGATTCCAACTGCTGTACTATTGTTCCATTCACATTGAGAAAGTGACTTTTTTTCCTGAAGGAGCACAGAGATGCAAGTGGTAGCAGACAAGTTAGAATCATGTGCTAAGTACATTTAGGAGATTTACTTCTACGTACCCTGTTTACCTTTGGGAAAAATTGAAAAGTACCTTCTTTGATTCCAAATGCTCTGCTATTGTTCATTCACGTTGAGAAAGTGACTTTTTTTCCTGAAGGAGCACAGACATGCAAGTGTTACCAGACAGCTTAGAATGATGTACTGAGTAATGTTAGGAAGTGTACATCGACTTAGCACTCTGTAGCTCTGAGTAAAATTGAATAGTATATTCTTCGAATCTGAAAGCATTGCTTTTGTTGTGAGCACAGTGAGAAAATGACTTTTTTTCCTGAAGAAGCACAGACAATCAAAGGGTGCCAGACAAGTTATAATGAGGTACTGAGTAAAGTTAGGATGCTTAACATCAACTGAGCACTCTGTACCTTTGAGTAAAATTGAAAAGTATCTTCTTTGATTCCAACTGCTGTACTATTGTTCCATTCACGTTGAGAAAGTGACTTTTTTTCCTGAAGGAGCACAGACATGCAAGTGGTACCAGACAAGTTAGAATCATGTGCTAAGTACATTCAGGTCGTTTACATCTACTTACCCTCTTTACCTTTAAGTAAAATTGAGAAGTATCTTCTTTGATTCCAATTGATTTGGTAATCTTCCATTTACATTGAGAAAGTGACTTTTTTTCCTGAAGGAGCACAGACATGCAAGTGGTACCAGACAAGTTAGAATCATGTGCTAAGTACATTCAGGTCGTTTACATCTACTTACCCTCTTTACCTTTAAGTAAAATTGAGAAGTATCTTCTTTGATTCCAATTGATTTGGTATTCTTCCATTTACATTGAGAAAGTGACTTTTTTTTCCTTAAGGAGCACAGAGATACAAGTGGTAGCAGACAAGTTAGAATCATGTGCTAAATACATTTAGGACATTTACTTCTACTTACCTTCTTTACTTTTGAGTAAAATTGAAAAGTATCCTCTATGATTCCAATTGCTTTGCTATTGTTCCATTCACATTGAGAAAGTGACTTTTTTTCCTGAAGGAGCACGGACATGCAAGTGATACCAGACAGCTTAAAATGATGTACTGAGTAATGTTAGGAAGTGTACATCTACTTAGCACTCTGTACCTCTGAGTAAAATTGAATAGTATATTCTTCGAATCTGAAAGCATTGCTTTTGTTGTGAGCACAGTGAGAAAATGACTTTTTTTCCTGAAGAAGTACAGACAATCAATGGGTGCCAGACAACTTAGAATCAGGTACTGAGTAAAGTTAGGACGTTTACATCAACTCAGTACTCAGTACCTTTGAGTAAAATTGAAAAGTATCTTCTGTGATTGCTATCACTTTGCTACTGTTCTATTCACATTGAGAAAGCAACTTTTTTTCCTGAAGGAGAACAGACATGCAAGTGGTACCAGACAACACAGAACCATGTGCTAAGCAAAGTTAGGACGTTTACATCTACTTAGCACTCTGTACCTCTGAGTAAAATTGATTAGTATATTCTTCGATTCTGAAAACATTGCTTTTGTTGTGAGCACAGTGAGAAAATGACTTTTTTTCCTGAAGAAGCACAGACAATCAAAGGGTGCCAGACAAGTTATAATCAGGTACTGAGTAAAGTTAGGATGCTTACATCAACTGAGCTCTCTGTACCTTTGAGTAAAATTGAAAAGTGTCTTCTTTGATTCCAACTGCTGTACTATTGTTCCATTCACATTGAGAAAGTGACTTTTTTTCCTGAAGGAGCACAGAGATGCAAGTGGTAGCAGACAAGTTAGAATCATGTGCTAAGTACATTTAGGAGATTTACTTCTACTTACCCTCTTTACCTTTGAGTAAAATTGAAAAGTATCTTCTTTGATTCCAATTGCTTTGCTATTGTTCCATTCACATTGAGAAAGTGACTTTTTTTCCTGAAGGAGCACAGACATGCAAGTGATACCAGACAGCTTAAAATGATGTACTGAGTAATGTTAGGAAGTGTACATCTACTTAGCACTCTGTACCGCTGAGTAAAATTGAATAGTATATTCTTCGAATCTGAAAACATTGCTTTTGTTGTGAGCACAGTGAGAAAATGACTTTTTTTCCTGAAGAAGCACAGACTATCAACGGGTGCCAGACAAGTTATAATCAGGTACTGAGTAAAGTTAGGATGCTTACATCAACTGAGCATTCAGTACCTTTGAGTAAAATTGAAAAGTATCTTCTTTGATTCCAACTGCTGTACTATTGTTCCATTCACATTGAGAAAGTGACTTTTTTTCCTGAAGGAGCACAGAGATGCAAGTGGTAGCAGACAAGTTAGAATCATGTGCTAAGTACATTTAGGAGATTTATTTCTACTTACCCTCTTTACCTTTGAGTAAAATTGAAAAGTATCTTCTTTGATTCCAATTGCTTTGCTATTGTTCCATTCACATTGAGAAAGTGACTTTTTTTCCTGAAGGAGCACAGACATGCAAGTGACACCAGACAGCTTAAAATGATGTACTGAGTAATGTTAGGAAGTGTACATCTACTTAGCACTCTGTACCTCTGAGTAAAATTGAATAGTATATTCTTCGAATCTGAAAACATTGCTTTTGTTGTGAGCACAGTGAGAAAATGACTTTTTTTCCTGAAGAAGCACAGACAATCAAAGGGTGCCAGACAAGTTATAATCAGGTACTGAGTAAACTTAGGATGCTTACATCAACTGAGCTCTCTGTACCTTTGAGTAAAATTGAAAAGTATCTTCTTTGATTCCAACTGCTGTACTATTGTTCCATTCACATTGAGAAAGTGACTTTTTTTCCTGAAGGAGCACAGAGATGCAAGTGGTAGCAGACAAGTTAGAATCATGTGCTAAGTACATTTAGGAGATTTACTTCTACGTACCCTGTTTACCTTTGGGAAAAATTGAAAAGTATCTTCTTTGATTCCAACTGCTGTACTATTGTTCCATTCACATTGAGAAAGTGACTTTTTTTCCTGAAGGAGCACAGACATGCAAGTGATACCAGACAGCTTAGAATGATGTACTGAGTAATGTTAGGAAGTGTACATCGACTTAGCACTCTGTACCTCTGAGTAAAATTGAATAGTATATTCTTCGAATCTGAAAGCATTGCTTTTGTTGTGAGCACAGTGAGAAAATGACTTTTTTTCCTGAAGAAGCACAGACAATCAAAGGGTGCCAGACAAGTTACAATGAGGTACTGAGTAAAGTTAGGATGCTTAACATCAACTGAGCACTCTGTACCTTTGAGTAAAATTGAAAAGTATCTTCTTTGATTCCAACTGCTGTACTATTGTTCCATTCACGTTGAGAAAGTGACTTTTTTTCCTGAAGGAGCACAGACATGCAAGTGGTACCAGACAAGTTAGAATCATGTGCTAAGTACATTCAGGTCGTTTACATCTACTTATCCTCTTTACCTTTAAGTAAAATTGAGAAGTATCTTCTTTGATTCCAATTGATTTGGTAATCTTCCATTTACTTTGAGAAAGTGACTTTTTTTCCTGAAGGAGCACAGACATGCAAGTGGTACCAGACAAGTTAGAATCATGTGCTAAGTACATTCAGGTCGTTTACATCTACTTACCCTCTTTACCTTTAAGTAAAATTGAGAAGTATCTTCTTTGATTCCAATTGATTTGGTATTCTTCCATTTACATTGAGAAAGTGACTTTTTTTCCTGAAGGAGCACAGAGATACAAGTGGTAGCAGACAAGTTAGAATCATGTGCTAAATACATTTAGGACATTTACTTCTACTTACCCTCTTTACCTTTGAGTAAAATAGAAAAGTATCTGCTTTGATTCCAATTGCTTTGCTATTGTTCCATTCACATTGAGAAAGTGACTTTTTTTCCTGAAGGAGAACAGACATGCAAGTGATACCAGACAGCTTAAAATGATGTACTGAGTAATGTTAGGAAGTGTACATCTACGTAGCACTCTGTACCTCTGAGTAAAATTGAATAGTATATTCTTCGAATCTGAAAGCATTGCTTTTGTTGTGAGCACAGCGAGAAAATGACTTTTTTTTCCTGAAGAAGCACAGACAATCAAAGGGGTGCCAGACAACTTAGAATCAGGTACTGAGTAAAGTTAGGACGTTTACATCAACTGAGCACTCAGTACCTTTGAGTAAAATTGAAAAGTATCTTCTTTGATTCCAATTGCTTTGCTATTGTTCCATTCACATTGAGAAAGTGACTTTTTTTCCTGAAGGAGCACGGACATGCAAGTGATACCAGACAGCTTAAAATGATGTACTGAGTAATGTTTAGGGAACTGTACATCTACTTAGCACTCTGTACCTCTGAGTAAAATTGAATAGTATATTCTTCGAATCTGAAAGCATTGCTTTTGTTGTGAGCACAGTGAGAAAATGACTTTTTTTCCTGAAGAAGCACAGACAATCAAAGGGTGCCAGACAAGTTTATAATGAGGTACTGAGTAAAGTTTAGGATGCTTAACATCAACTGAGCACTCTGTACCTTTGAGTAAATTGAAAAGTATCCTCTATGATTCCAATTGCTTTGCTATTTGTTCCATTCACATTGTGAAAGAGACTTTATTTCCAGAAGGAACAGAGACATGCAAGTGGTACCAGACATTTTAGAATGATGTACTGAGTAATGTTAGGACTTTTACATCTACTTAGCACTCTGTACATCTGAGTAAAATTGAATAGTATATTCTTCGATTCTGAAAACATTGCTTTTGTTGTGAGCACAGTGAGAAAGTGACTTTTGTTCCTGAAGAAGGAGAGACAATCAAAGGGTGCCAGACAACTTATAATCAGGTACTGAGTAAAGTTAGGACATTAACATCATCTGAGCACTCAGTACCTTTGAGTAAAATTGAAAAGTATCTTCTGTGATTGCTATTGCTTTGCTATTATTCCATTCACATTGAGAAAGTGACTTTTTTTCCTGAAGGAGCACGGACATGCAAGTGATACCAGACAGCTTAAAATGATGTACTGAGTAATGTTAGGAAGTGTACATCTACTTAGCACTCTGTACCTCTGAGTAAAATTGAATAGTATATTCTTCGAATCTGAAAGCATTGCTTTTGTTGTGAGCACAGTGAGAAAATGACTTTTTTTCCTGAAGAAGTACAGACAATCAATGGGTGCCAGACAACTTAGAATCAGGTACTGAGTAAAGTTAGGACGTTTACATCAACTCAGTACTCAGTACCTTTGAGTAAAATTGAAAAGTATCTTCTGTGATTGCTATCACTTTGCTACTGTTCCATTCACATTGAGAAAGCAACTTTTTTTCCTGAAGGAGCACAGACATGCAAGTGGTACCAGACAACACAGAACCATGTGCTAAGCAAAGTTAGGACGTTTACATCTACTTAGCACTCTGTACCTCTGAGTAAAATTGATTAGTATATTCTTCGATTCTGAAAACATTGCTTTTGTTGTGAGCACAGTGAGAAAATGACTTTTTTTCCTGAAGAAGCACAGACAATCAAAGGGTGCCAGACAAGTTATAATCAGGTACTGAGTAAAGTTAGGATGCTTACATCAACTGAGCTCTCTGTACCTTTGAGTAAAATTGAAAAGTATCTTCTTTGATTCCAACTGCTGTACTATTGTTCCATTCACATTGAGAAAGTGACTTTTTTTCCTGAAGGAGCACAGAGATGCAAGTGGTAGCAGACAAGTTAGAATCATGTGCTAAGTACATTTAGGAGATTTACTTCTACTTACCCTCTTTACCTTTGAGTAAAATTGAAAAGTATCTTCTTTGATTCCAATTGCTTTGCTATTGTTCCATTCACATTGAGAAAGTGACTTTTTTTCCTGAAGGAGCACAGACATGCAAGTGATACCAGACAGCTTAAAATGATGTACTGAGTAATGTTAGGAAGTGTACATCTACTTAGCACTCTGTACCTCTGAGTAAAATTGAATAGTATATTCTTCGATCTGAAAACATTGCTTTTGTTGTGAGCACAGTGAAAAAATGACTTTTTTTCCTGAAGAAGCACAGACAATGCAACGGGTGCCAGACAAGTTATAATCAGGTACTGAGTAAAGTTAGGATGCTTACATCAACTGAGCATTCAGTACCTTTGAGTAAAATTGAAAAGTATCTTCTTTGATTCCAACTGCTGTACTATTGTTCCATCACATTGAGAAAGTGACTTTTTTTCCTGAAGGAGCACAGAGATGCAAGTGGTAGCAGACAAGTTAGAAATCATGTGCTAAGTACATTTAGGAGATTTATTTCTACTTACCCTCTTTACCTTTGAGTAAAATTGAAAAGTATCTTCTTTGATTCCAATTGCTTTGCTATTGTTCCATTCACATTGAGAAAGTGACTTTTTTCCTGAAGGAGCACAGACATGCAAGTGACACCAGACAGCTTAAAATGATGTACTGAGTAATGTTAGGGTAAAGTGTACCATCTACTAGCACTCTGTACCTCTGAGTAAAATTGAATAGTATATTCTTCGAATCTGAAAAACATTGCTTT